>NW_026109051.1:0-112031 GCF_024516045.1 Bombus affinis
TATTACCTAATTTTGTCAGCCATTTCGGACATCACATTGCATTGTACTATGTGGAAATAGTACTATTTATGTGAAACTATTCATAAACTGTAAACATGTGTCGGTAGGCAATAGGATAAATACTTCCGGCTCCTCGGGCTGGTGCGAATATTTCAATGTCCGTATGTGCCAAACCGTTGGTTTGTGACACACCTATACGCGTCTCTCGCTCGCGGCGCTCGCTCGAAAACTATAGCCTAACCTAAAACCAATCCATCTTGCGTTCATTATTCGATATGGTGGCGACATGTTTCAAATTTGCGAACGTGTCGGATCGGTTGTGGGGTTGGACTAGATTTTTACGAGCGAGCGGAGCGAGCGAGCAACGGTCACAATTTCCAAGCTATACATATACCTTATATTGCCTTCCATATATTTCGTGTTATTACCTAATTTTGTCAGCCATTTCGGACATCACATTGCACTGTACTATGAGGAAATAGTACTATTTATGTGAAACTATACATAAACTGTAGACATGTGTCGGTAGGCAATAGGATAAATACTTCCGGCTCCTCGGGCTGGTGCGAATATTTCAATGTCCGTATGTGCCAAACCGTTGGTTTATGACACACCTATACGCGTCTCTCGCTCGCTGCGCACGCTCGAAAACTATAGCCTATCCTAAAACCATTCCATCTTGCATTCATTATTCGATATGATGGCGACATATTTCAAATTTGCGAACGTGTCGGATCGGTTGTGGGGTTGGACTAGATTTTTACGAGCGAGCGGAGCGAGCGAGCAACGGTCACAATTTCCAAGCTATACATATACCATATATTGTCTTGCATGTATTTCGTGCTTGTACCTAATTTTGTCAGCCATTTCGGACATCACGTTGCACTGTAATATGAGGAAACGTTACTAATTATGTGAAACTATTGGTAAACCGTAAACATTTGTCAGAAGGCAATAGGATAAAGACTTCCGGCTCCTCGGGCTGGTGCGAATATTTCAATGTCCGTATGTGCCAAACCGTTGGTTTGTGACACACCTTTACGCGTCTATCGTTCGCTGCGCTCGCACGAAAGCTATAGCCTAACCTGAAACCAATCCATCTTCCGTTCATTATTCGATATGGTGGCGACATATTTCAAATTTGCGAACGTGTGGGATCGGTTGTGAGGTTGGACTAGATTTTTACGAGCGAGCGGAGCGAGCGAGCAACGGTCACAATTTCCAAGCTATACATATACCTTATATTGCCTTCCATATATTTCGTGTTATTACCTAACTTTGTCAGCCATTTCGGACATCACATTGCACTGTACTATGAGGAAATAGTACTATTTATGTGAAACTATTCATAAACTGTAGACATGTGTCGGTAGGCAATAGGATAAATACTTCCGGCTCCTCGGGCTGGTGCGAATATTTCAATGTCCGTATGTGCCAAACCGTTGGTTTATGACACACCTATACGCGTCTCTCGCTCGCTGCGCACGCTCGAAAACTATAGCCTAACCTAAAACCAATCCATCTTGCGTTCATTATTCGATATGATGGCGACATATTTCAAATTTGAGAACGTGTCGGATCGGTTGTGGGGTTGGACTAGATTTTTACGAGCGAGCGGAGCGAGCGAGCAACGGTCACAATTTCCAAGCTATACATATACCATATATTGTCTTGCATATATTTCGTGCTTGTACCTAATTTTGTCAGCCATTTCGGACATCACGTTGCACTGTACTATGAGGAAGCGGTACTAATTATGTGAAACTATTGGTAAACCGTAAACATTTGTCAGAAGGCAATAGGATAAAGACTTCCGGCTCCTCGGGCTGGTGCGAATATATCAATGTCCGTATGTGCCAAACCGATGGTTCGTGACACACCTTTACGCGTCTCTCGTTCGCTGCGCTCGCACGAAAGCTATAGCCTAACCTAAAACCAATCCACCTTCCGTTCATTATTCGATATGGTGGCGACATATTTCAAATTTGCGAACGTGTGGGATCGGTTGTGAGGTTGGACTAGATTTTTACGAGCGAGCGGAGCGAGCGAGCAACGGTCACAGTTTCCAAGCTATACATATACCTTATATTGCCTTCCATATATTTCGTGTTATTACCTAATTTTGTCAGCCATTTCGGACATCACATTGCACTGTACTATGAGGAAGGAGTACTATTTATGTGAAACTATTCATAAACTGTAGACATGTGTCGGTAGGCAATAGGATAAATACTTCCGGCTCCTCGGGCTGATGCGAATATTTCAATGTCCGTATGTGCCAAACCGTTGGTTTATGACACACCTATACGCGTCTCTCGCTCGCTGCGCACGCTCGAAAACTATAGCCTAACCTAAAACCAATCCATCTTGCGTTCATTATTCGATATGATGGCGACATGTTTCAAATTTGCGAACGTGTCGGATCGGTTGTGGGGTTGGACTAGATTTTTACGAGCGAGCGGAGCGAGCGAGCAACGGTCACAATTTCCAAGCTATACATATACCATATATTGTCTTGCATATATTTCGTGCTTGTACCTAATTTTGTCAGCCATTTCGGACATCACGTTGCACTGTACTATGAGGAAGCGGTACTAATTATGTGAAACTATTGGTAAACCGTAAACATTTGTCAGAAGGCAATAGGATAAAGACTTCCGGCTCCTCGGGCTGGTGCGAATATATCAATGTCCGTATGTGCCAAACCGATGGTTTGTGACACACCTTTACGCGTCTCTCGTTCGCTGCGCTCGCACGAAAGCTATAGCCTAACCTAAAACCAATCCACCTTCCGTTCATTATTCGATATGGTGGCGACATATTTCAAATTTGCGAACGTGTGCGATCGGTTGTGAGGTTGGACTAGATTTTTACGAGCGAGCGGAGCGAGCGAGCAACGGTCACAATTTCCAAGCTATACATATACCTTATATTGCCTTCCATATATTTCGTGTTATTACCTAATTTTGTCAGCCATTTCGGACATCACATTGCACTGTACTATGAGGAAATAGTACTATTTATGTGAAACTATTCATAAACTGTAGACATGTGTCGGTAGGCAATAGGATAAATACTTCCGGCTCCTCGGGCTGGTGCGAATATTTCAATGTCCGTATGTGCCAAACCGTTGGTTTATGACACACCTATACGCGTCTCTCGCTCGCTGCGCACGCTCGAAAACTATAGCCTAACCTAAAACCAATCCATCTTGCGTTCATTATTCGATATGGTGGCGACATATTTCAAATTTGCGAACGTGTGGGATCGGTTGTGAGGTTGGACTAGATTTTTACGAGCGAGCGGAGCGAGCGAGCAACGGTCACAATTTCCAAGCTATACATATACCTTATATTGCCTTCCATATATTTCGTGCTTGTACCTAATTTTGTCAGCCATTTCGGACATCACGTTCCACTGTACTATGAGGAAACGGTACTAATTATGTGAAACTATTGGTAAACCGTAAACATGTGTCGGCAGGCAATAGGATAAATACTTCCGGCTCCTCGGGCAGGTGCGAATATTTCAATGTCCGTATGTGCCAAACCGTTGGTTTGTGACACACATTTACGCGTCTATCGTTCGCTGCGCTCGCACGAAAGCTATAGCCTAACCTAAAACCAATCCATCTTCCGTTCATTATTCGATATGGTGGCGACATATTTCAAATTTGCGAACGTGTGGTATCGGTTGTGAGGTTGGACTAGATTTTTACGAGCGAGCGGAGCGAGCGAGCAACGGTCACAATTTCCAAGCTATACATATACCTTATATTGCCTTCCATATATTTCGTGTTATTACCTAATTTTGTCAGCCATTTCGGACATCACATTGCACTGTACTATGAGGAAATAGTACTATTTATGTGAAACTATTCATAAAACTGGTAAACATGTGTCGGTAGGCAATAGGATAAATACTTCCGGCTCCTCGGGCTGATGCGAATATTTCAATGTCCGTATGTGCCAAACCGTTGGTTTATGACACACCTATACGCGTCTCTCGCTCGCTGCGCTCGCTCGAAAACTATAGCCTTACCTAAAACCAATCCATCTTGCGTTCATTATTCGATATGATGGCGACATATTTCAAATTTGCGAACGTGTCGGATCGGTTGTGGGGTTGGACTAGATTTTTACGAGCGAGCGGAGCGAGCGAGCAACGGTCACATTTTCCAAGCTATACATATACCATATATTGTCTTGCATATATTTCGTGCTTGTACCTAATTTTGTCAGCCATTTCGGACATCACGTTGCACTGTACTATGAGGAAACGGTACTAATTATGTGAAACTATTGGTAAACCGTAAACATTTGTCAGAAGGCAATAGGATAAAGACTTCCGGCTCCTCGGGCTGGTGCGAATATTTCAATGTCCGTATGTGCCAAACCGTTGGTTTGTGACACACCTTTACGCGTCTCTCGTTCGCTGCGCTCGCACGAAAGCTATAGCCTAACCTAAAACCAATCCATCTTCCGTTCATTATTCGATATGGTGGCGACATATTTCAAATTTGAGAACGTGTCGGATCGGTTGTGAGGGTGGACTAGATTTTTGCGAGCCAGCGGAGCGAGCGAGCAACGATCACAATTTCCAACCTATACATACACCTTATATTGCCTTGCATATATGTCGTGTTATTACCTAATTTTGTCAGCCATTTCGGACATCACATTGCACTGTACTATGAGGAAATAGTACTATTTATGTGAAACTATTCATAAACTGTAAACATGTGTCGGTAGGCAATAGGATAAATACTTCCGGCTCCTCGGGCTGGTGCGAATATTTCAATGTCCGTATGTGCCAAACCGTTGGTTTATGACACACCTATACGCGTCTCTCGCTCGCTGCGCTCGCTCGAAAACTATAGCCTTACCTAAAACCAATCCATCTTGCGTTCATTATTCGATATGATGGCGACATATTTCAAATTTGCGAACGTGTCGGATCGGATGTGGGGTTGGACTAGATTTTTACGAGCGAGCGGAGCGAGCGAGCAACGGTCACAATTTCCAAGCTATACATATACCATATATTGTCTTGCATATATTTCGTGCTTGTACCTAATTTTGTCAGCAATTTCGGACATCACGTTGCACTGTACTATGAGGAAACGGTACTAATTATGTGAAACTATTGGTAAACCGTAAACATTTGTCAGAAGGCAATAGGATAAAGACTTCCGGCTCCTCGGGCTGGTGCGAATATATCAATGTCCGTATGTGCCAAACCGATGGTTTGTGACACACCTTTACGCGTCTCTCGTTCGCTGCGCTCGCACGAAAGCTATAGCCTAACCTAAAACCAATCCATCTTCCGTTCATTATTCGATATGGTGGTGACATGTTTCAAATTTGCGAACGTGTGGGATCGGTTGTGAGGTTGGACAAGATTTTTACGAGCGAGCGGAGCGAGCGAGCAACGGTCACAATTTCCAAGCTATACATATAACTTATATTCCCTTCCATATATATCGTGTTATTACCTAATTTTGTCAGCCATTTCGGACATCACATTGCACTGTACTATGAGGAAATAGTACTAATTATGTGAAACTATTCATAAACTGTAAACATGTGTCGGTAGGCAATAGGATAAATACTTCCGGCTCCTTGGGCTGGTGCGAATATTTCAATGTCCGTATGTGCCAAACCGTTGGTTTATGACACACCTATACGCGTCACTCGCTCGCTGCGCTCGCTCGAAAACTATAGCCTAACCTAAAACCAATCCATCTTGCGTTCATTATTCGATATGATGGCGACATATTTCAAATTTGCGAACGTGTGGGATCGGTTGTGAGGTTGGACAAGATTTTTACGAGCGAGCGGAGCGAGCGAGCAACGGTCACAATTTCCAAGCTATACATATACCATATATTGTCTTGCATATATTTCGTGCTTGTACCTAATTTTGTCAGCCATTTCGGACATCACGTTGCACTGTACTATGAGGAAACGTTACTAATTATGTGAAACTATTGGTAAACCGTAAACATTTGTCAGAAGGCAATAGGATAAAGACTTCCGGCTCCTCGGGCTGGTGCGAATATTTCAATGTCCGTATGTGCCAAACCGTTGGTTTGTGACACACCTTTACGCGTCTATTGTTCGCTGCGCTCGCACGAAAGCTATAGCCTAACCTAAAACCAATCCATCTTCCGTTCATTATAAGATATGGTGGTGACATGTTTCAAATTTGCGAACGTATGGGATCGGTTGTGAGGTTGGACAAGATTTTTACGAGCGAGCGGAGCGAGCGAGCAACGGTCACAATTTCCAAGCTATACATATAACGTATATTCCCTTCCATATATATCGTGTTATTACCTAATTTTGTCAGCCATTTCGGACATCACATTGCACTGTACTATGAGGAAGGAGTACTATTTATGTGAAACTATTCATAAACTGTAAACATGTGTCGGTAGGCAATAGGATAAATACTTCCGGCTCCTCGGGCTGTTGCGAATATTTCAATGTCCGTATGTGCCAAACCGTTGGTTTATGACTCACCTTTACGCGTCTCTCGCTCGCGGCGCACGCTCGAAAACTATAGCCTAACCTAAAACCAATCCATCTTGCGCTCATTATTCGATATGATGGCGACATATTTCAAATTTGCGAACGTGTCGGATCGGTTGTGGGGTTGGACTAAATTTTTACGAGCGAGCGGAGCGAGCGAGCAACGGTCACAATTTCCAAGCTATACATATACCATATATTGTCTTGCATATATTTCGTGCTTGTACCTAATTTTGTCAGCCATTTCGGACATCACATTGCATTGTACTATGTGGAAATAGTACTATTTATGTGAAACTATTCATAAACTGTAAACATGTGTCGGTAGGCAATAGGATAAATACTTCCGGCTCCTCGGGCTGGTGCGAATATTTCAATGTCCGTATGTGCCAAACCGTTGGTTTATGACACACCTATACGCGTCTCTCGATCGCGGCGCTCGCTCGAAAACTATAGCCTAACCTAAAACCAATCCATCTTGCGTTCATTATTCGATATGATGGCGACATGTTTTAAATTTGCGAACGTGTCGGATCGTTTGTGGGGTTGGACTAGATTTTTACGAGCGAGCGGAGCGAGCGAGCAACGGTCACAATTTCCAAGCTATACATATACCATATATTGTCTTGCATATATTTCGTGCTTGTACCTAATTTTGTCAGCCATTTCGGACATCATGTTGCACTGTACTATGAGGAAACGTTACTAATTATGTGAAACTATTGGTAAACCGTAAACATTTGTCAGAAGGCAATAGGATAAAGACTTCCTGCTCCTCGGGCTGGTGCGAATATTTCAATGTCCGTATGTGCCAAACCGTTGGTTTGTGACACACCTTTACGCGTCTATCGTTCGCTGCGCTCGCACGAAAGCTATAGCCTAACCTAAAACCAATCCATCTTCCGTTCATTATTCGATATGGTGGTGACATGTTTCAAATTTGCGAACGTGTGGGATCGGTTGTGAGGTTGGACAAGATTTTTACGAGCGAGCGGAGCGAGCGAGCAACGGTCACAATTTCCAAGCTATACATATAACTTATATTCCCTTCCATATATATCGTGTTATTACCTAATTTTGTCAGCCATTTCGGACATCACATTGCACTGTACTATGAGGAAGGAGTACTATTTATGTGATACTATTCATAAACTGTAAACATGTGTCGGTAGGCAATAGGATAAATACTTCCGGCTCCTCGGGCTGTTGCGAATATTTCAATGTCCGTATGTGCCAAACCGTTGGTTTATGACTCACCTTTACGCGTCTCTCGCTCGCGGCGCACGCTCGAAAACTATAGCCTAACCTAAAACCAATCCATCTTGCGCTCATTATTCGATATGATGGCGACATATTTCAAATTTGCGAACGTGTCGGATCGGTTGTGGGGTTGGACTAAATTTTTACGAGCGAGCGGAGCGAGCGAGCAACGGTCACAATTTCCAAGCTATACATATACCATATATTGTCTTGCATATATTTCGTGCTTGTACCTAATTTTGTCAGCCATTTCGGACATCACATTGCATTGTACTATGTGGAAATAGTACTATTTATGTGAAACTATTCATAAACTGTAAACATGTGTCGGTAGGCAATAGGATAAATACTTCCGGCTCCTCGGGCTGGTGCCAATATTTCAATGTCCGTATGTGCCAAACCGTTGGTTTATGACACACCTATACGCGTCTCTCGATCGCGGCGCTCGCTCGAAAACTATAGCCTAACCTAAAACCAATCCATCTTGCGTTCATTATTCGATATGATGGCGACATGTTTTAAATTTGCGAACGTGTCGGATCGTTTGTGGGGTTGGACTAGATTTTTACGAGCGAGCGGAGCGAGCGAGCAACGGTCACAATTTCCAAGCTATACATATACCATATATTGTCTTGCATATATTTCGTGCTTGTACCTAATTTTGTCAGCCATTTCGGACATCATGTTGCACTGTACTATGAGGAAACGTTACTAATTATGTGAAACTATTGGTAAACCGTAAACATTTGTCAGAAGGCAATAGGATAAAGACTTCCTGCTCCTCGGGCTGGTGCGAATATTTCAATGTCCGTATGTGCCAAACCGTTGGTTTGTGACACACCTTTACGCGTCTATCGTTCGCTGCGCTCGCACGAAAGCTATAGCCTAACCTAAAACCAATCCATCTTCCGTTCATTATTCGATATGGTGGTGACATGTTTCAAATTTGCGAACGTGTGGGATCGGTTGTGAGGTTGGACAAGATTTTTACGAGCGAGCGGAGCGAGCGAGCAACGGTCACAATTTCCAAGCTATACATATAACTTATATTCCCTTCCATATATATCGTGTTATTACCTAATTTTGTCAGCCATTTCGGACATCACATTGCACTGTACTATGAGGAAGGAGTACTATTTATGTGATACTATTCATAAACTGTAAACATGTGTCGGTAGGCAATAGGATAAATACTTCCGGCTCCTCGGGCTGTTGCGAATATTACAATGTCCGTATGTGCCAAACCGTTGGTTTATGACACACCTATACGCGTCTCTCGCTCGCTGCGCTCGCTCGAAAACTATAGCCTAACCTAAAACCAATCCATCTTGCGTTCATTATTCGATATGATGGCGACATATTTCAAATTTGCGAACGTGTCGGATCGGTTGTGGGGTTGGACTAGATTTTTACGAGCGAGCGGAGCGAGCGAGCAACGGTCACAATTTCCAAGCTATATATATACCATATATTGTCTTGCATATATTTCGTGCTTGTACCTAATTTTGTCAGCCATTTCGGACATCACATTGCATTGTACTATGTGGAAATAGTACTATTTATGTGAAACCATTCATAAACTGTAAACATGTGTCGGTAGGCAATAGGATAAATACTTCCGGCTCCTCGGGCTGGTGCGAATATTTCAATGTCCGTATGTGCCAAACCGTTGGTTTATGACACACCTATACGCGTCTCTCGATCGCGGCGCTCGCTCGAAAACTATAGCCTAACCTAAAACCAATCCATCTTGCGTTCATTATTCGATATGATGGCGACATGTTTTAAATTTGCGAACGTGTCGGATCGTTTGTGGGGTTGGACTAGATTTTTACGAGCGAGCGGAGCGAGCGAGCAACGGTCACAATTTCCAAGCTATACATATACCATATATTGTCTTGCATATATTTCGTAATTGTACCTAATTTTGTCAGCCATTTCGGACATCATGTTGCACTGTACTATGAGGAAACGTTACTAATTATGTGAAACTATTGGTAAACCGTAAACATTTGTCAGAAGGCAATAGGATAAAGACTTCCTGCTCCTCGGGCTGGTGCGAATATTTCAATGTCCGTATGTGCCAAACCGTTGGTTTGTGACACACCTTTACGCGTCTATCGTTCGCTGCGCTCGCACGAAAGCTATAGCCTAACCTAAAACCAATCCATCTTCCGTTCATTATTCGATATGGTGGTGACATGTTTCAAATTTGCGAACGTGTGGGATCGGTTGTGAGGTTGGACAAGATTTTTACGAGCGAGCGGAGCGAGCGAGCAACGGTCACAATTTCCAAGCTATACATATAACTTATATTCCCTTCCATATATATCGTGTTATTACCTAATTTTGTCAGCCATTTCGGACATCACATTGCACTGTACTATGAGGAAGGAGTACTATTTATGTGATACTATTCATAAACTGTAAACATGTGTCGGTAGGCAATAGGATAAATACTTCCGGCTCCTCGGGCTGTTGCGAATATTACAATGTCCGTATGTGCCAAACCGTTGGTTTATGACACACCTATACGCGTCTCTCGCTCGCTGCGCTCGCTCGAAAACTATAGCCTAACCTAAAACCAATCCATCTTGCGTTCATTATTCGATATGATGGCGACATATTTCAAATTTGCGAACGTGTCGGATCGGTTGTGGGGTTGGACTAGATTTTTACGAGCGAGCGGAGCGAGCGAGCAACGGTCACAATTTCCAAGCTATATATATACCATATATTGTCTTGCATATATTTCGTGCTTGTACCTAATTTTGTCAGCCATTTCGGACATCACATTGCATTGTACTATGAGGAAATAGTACTATTTAGGTGAAACTATTCATAAACTGTAAACATGTGTCGGTAGGCAATAGGATAAATACTTCCGGCTCCTCGGGCTGGTGCGAATATTTCAATGTCCGTATGTGCCAAACCGTTGGTTTATGACACACCTATACGCGTCTCTCGCTCGCTGCGCTCGCAAGAAAACTATAGCCTTAACTAAAACCAATCCATCTTGCGTTCATTATTCGATATGATGGCGACATATTTCAAATTTGCGAACGTGTCGGATCGGATGTGGGGTTAGACTAGATTTTTACGAGCGAGCGGAGCGAGCGAGCAACGGTCACAATTTCCAAGCTATACATATACCATATATTGTCTTGCATATATTTCGTGCTTGTACCTAATTTTGTCAGCCATTTCGGACATCACGTTGCACTGTACTATGAGGAAACGGTACTAATTATGTGAAACTATTGGTAAACCGTAAACATTTGTCAGAAGGCAATAGGATAAAGACTTCCGGCTCCTCGGGCTGGTGCGAATATATCAATGTCCGTATGTGCCAAACCGATGGTTTGTGACACACCTTTACGCGTCTCTCGTTCGCTGCGCTCGCACGAAAGCTATAGCCTAACCTAAAACCAATCCATCTTCCGTTCATTATTCGATATGGTGGTGACATGTATCAAATTTGCGAACGTGTGGGATCGGTTGTGAGGTTGGACAAGATTTTTACGAGCGGGCGGAGCGAGCGAGCAACGGTCACAATTTCCAAGCTATACATATAACTTATATTCCCTTCCATATATATCGTGTTATTACCTAATTTTGTCAGCCATTTCGGACATCACATTGCACTGTACTATGAGGAAGGAGTACTATTTATGTGAAACTATTCATAAACTGTAAACATGTGTCGGTAGGCAATAGGATAAATACTTCCGGCTCCTCGGGCTGTTGCGAATATTTCAATGTCCGTATGTGCCAAACCGTTGGTTTATGACACACCTTTACGCGTCTCTCGCTCGCGGCGCACGCTCGAAAACTATAGCCTAACCTAAAACCAATCCATCTTGCGCTCATTATTCGATATGATGGCGACATATTTCAAATTTGCGAACGTGTCGGATCGGTTGTGAGGTTGGACTAGATTTTTTCGAGCGAGCGGAGCGAGCGAGCAACGGTCACAATTTCCAAGCTATACATATACCTTATATTGCCTTCCATATATTTCGTGTTATTACCTAATTTTGTCAGCCATTTCGGACATCACATTGCACTGTACTATGAGGAAATAGTACTATTTATGTGAAACAATTCATAAACTGTAAACATATGTCGGTAGGCAATAGGATAAATACTTCCGGCTCCTTGGGCTGGTGCGAATATTTCAATGTCCGTATGTGCCAAACCGTTGGTTTATGACACACCTATACGCGTCTCTCGCTCGCTGCGCTCACTCGAAAACTATAGCCTAACCTAAAACCAATCCATCTTGCGTTCATTATTCGATATGATGGCGACATATTTCAAATTTGCGAACGTGTCGGATCGGTTGTGGGGTTGGACTAAATTTTTACGAGCGAGCGGAGCGAGCGAGCAACGGTCACAATTTCCAAGCTATACATATACCATATATTGTCTTGCATATATTTCGTGCTTGTACCTAATTTTGTCAGCCATTTCGGACATCACATTGCATTGTACTATGTGGAAATAGTACTATTTATGTGAAACTATTCATAAACTGTAAACATGTGTCGGTAGGCAATAGGATAAATACTTCCGGCTCCTCGGGCTGGTGCGAATATTTCAATGTCCGTATCTGCCAAACCGTTGGTTTATGACACACCTATACGCGTCTCTCGATCGCGGCGCTCGCTCGAAAACTATAGCCTAACCTAAAACCAATCCATCTTGCGTTCATTATTCGATATGATGGCGACATGTTTTAAATTTGCGAACGGATCGTTTGTGGGGTTGGACTAGATTTTTACGAGCGAGCGGAGCGAGCGAGCAACGGTCACAATTTCCAAGCTATACATATACCATATATTGTCTTGCATATATTTCGTGCTTGTACCTAATTTTGTCAGCCATTTCGGACATCACGTTGCACTGTACTATGAGGAAACGTTACTAATTATGTGAAACTATTGGTAAACCGTAAACATTTGTCAGAAGGCAATAGGATAAAGACTTCCTGCTCCTCGGGCTGGTGCGAATATTTCAATGTCCGTATGTGCCAAATCGTTGGTTTGTGACACACCTTTACGCGTCTATCGTTCGCTGCGCTCGCACGAAAGCTATAGCCTAACCTAAAACCAATCCATCTTCCGTTCATTATAAGATATGGTGGTGACATGTTTCAAATTTGCGAACGTATGGGATCGGTTGTGAGGTTGGACAAGATTTTTACGAGCGAGCGGAGCGAGCGAGCAACGGTCACAATTTCCAAGCTATACATATAACGTATATTCCCTTCCATATATATCGTGTTATTACCTAATTTTGTCAGCCATTTCGGACATCACATTGCACTGTACTATGAGGAAGGAGTACTATTTATGTGAAACTATTCATAAACTGTAAACATGTGTCGGTAGGCAATAGGATAAATACTTCCGGCTCCTCGGGCTGTTGCGAATATTTCAATGTCCGTATGTGCCAAACCGTTGGTTTATGACTCACCTTTACGCGTCTCTCGCTCGCGGCGCACGCTCGAAAACTATAGCCTAACCTAAAACCAATCCATCTTGCGCTCATTATTCGATATGATGGCGACATATTTCAAATTTGCGAACGTGTCGGATCGGTTGTGGGGTTGGACTAAATTTTTACGAGCGAGCGGAGCGAGCGAGCAACGGTCACAATTTCCAAGCTATACATATACCATATATTGTCTTGCATATATTTCGTGCTTGTACCTAATTTTGTCAGCCATTTCGGACATCACATTGCATTGTACTATGTGGAAATAGTACTATTTATGTGAAACTATTCATAAACTGTAAACATGTGTCGGTAGGCAATAGGATAAATACTTCCGGCTCCTCGGGCTGGTGCCAATATTTCAATGTCCGTATGTGCCAAACCGTTGGTTTATGACACACCTATACGCGTCTCTCGATCGCGGCGCTCGCTCGAAAACTATAGCCTAACCTAAAACCAATCCATCTTGCGTTCATTATTCGATATGATGGCGACATGTTTTAAATTTGCGAACGTGTCGGATCGTTTGTGGGGTTGGACTAGATTTTTACGAGCGAGCGGAGCGAGCGAGCAACGGTCACAATTTCCAAGCTATACATATACCATATATTGTCTTGCATATATTTCGTGCTTGTACCTAATTTTGTCAGCCATTTCGGACATCATGTTGCACTGTACTATGAGGAAACGTTACTAATTATGTGAAACTATTGGTAAACCGTAAACATTTGTCAGAAGGCAATAGGATAAAGACTTCCTGCTCCTCGGGCTGGTGCGAATATTTCAATGTCCGTATGTGCCAAACCGTTGGTTTGTGACACACCTTTACGCGTCTATCGTTCGCTGCGCTCGCACGAAAGCTATAGCCTAACCTAAAACCAATCCATCTTCCGTTCATTATTCGATATGGTGGTGACATGTTTCAAATTTGCGAACGTGTGGGATCGGTTGTGAGGTTGGACAAGATTTTTACGAGCGAGCGGAGCGAGCGAGCAACGGTCACAATTTCCAAGCTATACATATAACTTATATTCCCTTCCATATATATCGTGTTATTACCTAATTTTGTCAGCCATTTCGGACATCACATTGCACTGTACTATGAGGAAGGAGTACTATTTATGTGATACTATTCATAAACTGTAAACATGTGTCGGTAGGCAATAGGATAAATACTTCCGGCTCCTCGGGCTGTTGCGAATATTTCAATGTCCGTATGTGCCAAACCGTTGGTTTATGACTCACCTTTACGCGTCTCTCGCTCGCGGCGCACGCTCGAAAACTATAGCCTAACCTAAAACCAATCCATCTTGCGCTCATTATTCGATATGATGGCGACATATTTCAAATTTGCGAACGTGTCGGATCGGTTGTGGGGTTGGACTAAATTTTTACGAGCGAGCGGAGCGAGCGAGCAACGGTCACAATTTCCAAGCTATACATATACCATATATTGTCTTGCATATATTTCGTGCTTGTACCTAATTTTGTCAGCCATTTCGGACATCACATTGCATTGTACTATGTGGAAATAGTACTATTTATGTGAAACTATTCATAAACTGTAAACATGTGTCGGTAGGCAATAGGATAAATACTTCCGGCTCCTCGGGCTGGTGCCAATATTTCAATGTCCGTATGTGCCAAACCGTTGGTTTATGACACACCTATACGCGTCTCTCGATCGCGGCGCTCGCTCGAAAACTATAGCCTAACCTAAAACCAATCCATCTTGCGTTCATTATTCGATATGATGGCGACATGTTTTAAATTTGCGAACGTGTCGGATCGTTTGTGGGGTTGGACTAGATTTTTACGAGCGAGCGGAGCGAGCGAGCAACGGTCACAATTTCCAAGCTATACATATACCATATATTGTCTTGCATATATTTCGTGCTTGTACCTAATTTTGTCAGCCATTTCGGACATCATGTTGCACTGTACTATGAGGAAACGTTACTAATTATGTGAAACTATTGGTAAACCGTAAACATTTGTCAGAAGGCAATAGGATAAAGACTTCCTGCTCCTCGGGCTGGTGCGAATATTTCAATGTCCGTATGTGCCAAACCGTTGGTTTGTGACACACCTTTACGCGTCTATCGTTCGCTGCGCTCGCACGAAAGCTATAGCCTAACCTAAAACCAATCCATCTTCCGTTCATTATTCGATATGGTGGTGACATGTTTCAAATTTGCGAACGTGTGGGATCGGTTGTGAGGTTGGACAAGATTTTTACGAGCGAGCGGAGCGAGCGAGCAACGGTCACAATTTCCAAGCTATACATATAACTTATATTCCCTTCCATATATATCGTGTTATTACCTAATTTTGTCAGCCATTTCGGACATCACATTGCACTGTACTATGAGGAAGGAGTACTATTTATGTGATACTATTCATAAACTGTAAACATGTGTCGGTAGGCAATAGGATAAATACTTCCGGCTCCTCGGGCTGTTGCGAATATTACAATGTCCGTATGTGCCAAACCGTTGGTTTATGACACACCTATACGCGTCTCTCGCTCGCTGCGCTCGCTCGAAAACTATAGCCTAACCTAAAACCAATCCATCTTGCGTTCATTATTCGATATGATGGCGACATATTTCAAATTTGCGAACGTGTCGGATCGGTTGTGGGGTTGGACTAGATTTTTACGAGCGAGCGGAGCGAGCGAGCAACGGTCACAATTTCCAAGCTATATATATACCATATATTGTCTTGCATATATTTCGTGCTTGTACCTAATTTTGTCAGCCATTTCGGACATCACATTGCATTGTACTATGTGGAAATAGTACTATTTATGTGAAACCATTCATAAACTGTAAACATGTGTCGGTAGGCAATAGGATAAATACTTCCGGCTCCTCGGGCTGGTGCGAATATTTCAATGTCCGTATGTGCCAAACCGTTGGTTTATGACACACCTATACGCGTCTCTCGATCGCGGCGCTCGCTCGAAAACTATAGCCTAACCTAAAACCAATCCATCTTGCGTTCATTATTCGATATGATGGCGACATGTTTTAAATTTGCGAACGTGTCGGATCGTTTGTGGGGTTGGACTAGATTTTTACGAGCGAGCGGAGCGAGCGAGCAACGGTCACAATTTCCAAGCTATACATATACCATATATTGTCTTGCATATATTTCGTGCTTGTACCTAATTTTGTCAGCCATTTCGGACATCATGTTGCACTGTACTATGAGGAAACGTTACTAATTATGTGAAACTATTGGTAAACCGTAAACATTTGTCAGAAGGCAATAGGATAAAGACTTCCTGCTCCTCGGGCTGGTGCGAATATTTCAATGTCCGTATGTGCCAAACCGTTGGTTTGTGACACACCTTTACGCGTCTATCGTTCGCTGCGCTCGCACGAAAGCTATAGCCTAACCTAAAACCAATCCATCTTCCGTTCATTATTCGATATGGTGGTGACATGTTTCAAATTTGCGAACGTGTGGGATCGGTTGTGAGGTTGGACAAGATTTTTACGAGCGAGCGGAGCGAGCGAGCAACGGTCACAATTTCCAAGCTATACATATAACTTATATTCCCTTCCATATATATCGTGTTATTACCTAATTTTGTCAGCCATTTCGGACATCACATTGCACTGTACTATGAGGAAGGAGTACTATTTATGTGATACTATTCATAAACTGTAAACATGTGTCGGTAGGCAATAGGATAAATACTTCCGGCTCCTCGGGCTGTTGCGAATATTACAATGTCCGTATGTGCCAAACCGTTGGTTTATGACACACCTATACGCGTCTCTCGCTCGCTGCGCTCGCTCGAAAACTATAGCCTAACCTAAAACCAATCCATCTTGCGTTCATTATTCGATATGATGGCGACATATTTCAAATTTGCGAACGTGTCGGATCGGTTGTGGGGTTGGACTAGATTTTTACGAGCGAGCGGAGCGAGCGAGCAACGGTCACAATTTCCAAGCTATATATATACCATATATTGTCTTGCATATATTTCGTGCTTGTACCTAATTTTGTCAGCCATTTCGGACATCACATTGCATTGTACTATGAGGAAATAGTACTATTTAGGTGAAACTATTCATAAACTGTAAACATGTGTCGGTAGGCAATAGGATAAATACTTCCGGCTCCTCGGGCTGGTGCGAATATTTCAATGTCCGTATGTGCCAAACCGTTGGTTTATGACACACCTATACGCGTCTCTCGCTCGCTGCGCTCGCAAGAAAACTATAGCCTTAACTAAAACCAATCCATCTTGCGTTCATTATTCGATATGATGGCGACATATTTCAAATTTGCGAACGTGTCGGATCGGATGTGGGGTTAGACTAGATTTTTACGAGCGAGCGGAGCGAGCGAGCAACGGTCACAATTTCCAAGCTATACATATACCATATATTGTCTTGCATATATTTCGTGCTTGTACCTAATTTTGTCAGCCATTTCGGACATCACGTTGCACTGTACTATGAGGAAACGGTACTAATTATGTGAAACTATTGGTAAACCGTAAACATTTGTCAGAAGGCAATAGGATAAAGACTTCCGGCTCCTCGGGCTGGTGCGAATATATCAATGTCCGTATGTGCCAAACCGATGGTTTGTGACACACCTTTACGCGTCTCTCGTTCGCTGCGCTCGCACGAAAGCTATAGCCTAACCTAAAACCAATCCATCTTCCGTTCATTATTCGATATGGTGGTGACATGTATCAAATTTGCGAACGTGTGGGATCGGTTGTGAGGTTGGACAAGATTTTTACGAGCGGGCGGAGCGAGCGAGCAACGGTCACAATTTCCAAGCTATACATATAACTTATATTCCCTTCCATATATATCGTGTTATTACCTAATTTTGTCAGCCATTTCGGACATCACATTGCACTGTACTATGAGGAAGGAGTACTATTTATGTGAAACTATTCATAAACTGTAAACATGTGTCGGTAGGCAATAGGATAAATACTTCCGGCTCCTCGGGCTGTTGCGAATATTTCAATGTCCGTATGTGCCAAACCGTTGGTTTATGACACACCTTTACGCGTCTCTCGCTCGCGGCGCACGCTCGAAAACTATAGCCTAACCTAAAACCAATCCATCTTGCGCTCATTATTCGATATGATGGCGACATATTTCAAATTTGCGAACGTGTCGGATCGGTTGTGAGGTTGGACTAGATTTTTTCGAGCGAGCGGAGCGAGCGAGCAACGGTCACAATTTCCAAGCTATACATATACCTTATATTGCCTTCCATATATTTCGTGTTATTACCTAATTTTGTCAGCCATTTCGGACATCACATTGCACTGTACTATGAGGAAATAGTACTATTTATGTGAAACAATTCATAAACTGTAAACATATGTCGGTAGGCAATAGGATAAATACTTCCGGCTCCTTGGGCTGGTGCGAATATTTCAATGTCCGTATGTGCCAAACCGTTGGTTTATGACACACCTATACGCGTCTCTCGCTCGCTGCGCTCACTCGAAAACTATAGCCTAACCTAAAACCAATCCATCTTGCGTTCATTATTCGATATGATGGCGACATATTTCAAATTTGCGAACGTGTCGGATCGGTTGTGGGGTTGGACTAAATTTTTACGAGCGAGCGGAGCGAGCGAGCAACGGTCACAATTTCCAAGCTATACATATACCATATATTGTCTTGCATATATTTCGTGCTTGTACCTAATTTTGTCAGCCATTTCGGACATCACATTGCATTGTACTATGTGGAAATAGTACTATTTATGTGAAACTATTCATAAACTGTAAACATGTGTCGGTAGGCAATAGGATAAATACTTCCGGCTCCTCGGGCTGGTGCGAATATTTCAATGTCCGTATCTGCCAAACCGTTGGTTTATGACACACCTATACGCGTCTCTCGATCGCGGCGCTCGCTCGAAAACTATAGCCTAACCTAAAACCAATCCATCTTGCGTTCATTATTCGATATGATGGCGACATGTTTTAAATTTGCGAACGGATCGTTTGTGGGGTTGGACTAGATTTTTACGAGCGAGCGGAGCGAGCGAGCAACGGTCACAATTTCCAAGCTATACATATACCATATATTGTCTTGCATATATTTCGTGCTTGTACCTAATTTTGTCAGCCATTTCGGACATCACGTTGCACTGTACTATGAGGAAACGTTACTAATTATGTGAAACTATTGGTAAACCGTAAACATTTGTCAGAAGGCAATAGGATAAAGACTTCCTGCTCCTCGGGCTGGTGCGAATATTTCAATGTCCGTATGTGCCAAATCGTTGGTTTGTGACACACCTTTACGCGTCTATCGTTCGCTGCGCTCGCACGAAAGCTATAGCCTAACCTAAAACCAATCCATCTTCCGTTCATTATAAGATATGGTGGTGACATGTTTCAAATTTGCGAACGTATGGGATCGGTTGTGAGGTTGGACAAGATTTTTACGAGCGAGCGGAGCGAGCGAGCAACGGTCACAATTTCCAAGCTATACATATAACGTATATTCCCTTCCATATATATCGTGTTATTACCTAATTTTGTCAGCCATTTCGGACATCACATTGCACTGTACTATGAGGAAGGAGTACTATTTATGTGAAACTATTCATAAACTGTAAACATGTGTCGGTAGGCAATAGGATAAATACTTCCGGCTCCTCGGGCTGTTGCGAATATTTCAATGTCCGTATGTGCCAAACCGTTGGTTTATGACTCACCTTTACGCGTCTCTCGCTCGCGGCGCACGCTCGAAAACTATAGCCTAACCTAAAACCAATCCATCTTGCGCTCATTATTCGATATGATGGCGACATATTTCAAATTTGCGAACGTGTCGGATCGGTTGTGGGGTTGGACTAAATTTTTACGAGCGAGCGGAGCGAGCGAGCAACGGTCACAATTTCCAAGCTATACATATACCATATATTGTCTTGCATATATTTCGTGCTTGTACCTAATTTTGTCAGCCATTTCGGACATCACATTGCATTGTACTATGTGGAAATAGTACTATTTATGTGAAACTATTCATAAACTGTAAACATGTGTCGGTAGGCAATAGGATAAATACTTCCGGCTCCTCGGGCTGGTGCCAATATTTCAATGTCCGTATGTGCCAAACCGTTGGTTTATGACACACCTATACGCGTCTCTCGATCGCGGCGCTCGCTCGAAAACTATAGCCTAACCTAAAACCAATCCATCTTGCGTTCATTATTCGATATGATGGCGACATGTTTTAAATTTGCGAACGTGTCGGATCGTTTGTGGGGTTGGACTAGATTTTTACGAGCGAGCGGAGCGAGCGAGCAACGGTCACAATTTCCAAGCTATACATATACCATATATTGTCTTGCATATATTTCGTGCTTGTACCTAATTTTGTCAGCCATTTCGGACATCATGTTGCACTGTACTATGAGGAAACGTTACTAATTATGTGAAACTATTGGTAAACCGTAAACATTTGTCAGAAGGCAATAGGATAAAGACTTCCTGCTCCTCGGGCTGGTGCGAATATTTCAATGTCCGTATGTGCCAAACCGTTGGTTTGTGACACACCTTTACGCGTCTATCGTTCGCTGCGCTCGCACGAAAGCTATAGCCTAACCTAAAACCAATCCATCTTCCGTTCATTATTCGATATGGTGGTGACATGTTTCAAATTTGCGAACGTGTGGGATCGGTTGTGAGGTTGGACAAGATTTTTACGAGCGAGCGGAGCGAGCGAGCAACGGTCACAATTTCCAAGCTATACATATAACTTATATTCCCTTCCATATATATCGTGTTATTACCTAATTTTGTCAGCCATTTCGGACATCACATTGCACTGTACTATGAGGAAGGAGTACTATTTATGTGATACTATTCATAAACTGTAAACATGTGTCGGTAGGCAATAGGATAAATACTTCCGGCTCCTCGGGCTGTTGCGAATATTACAATGTCCGTATGTGCCAAACCGTTGGTTTATGACACACCTATACGCGTCTCTCGCTCGCTGCGCTCGCTCGAAAACTATAGCCTAACCTAAAACCAATCCATCTTGCGTTCATTATTCGATATGATGGCGACATATTTCAAATTTGCGAACGTGTCGGATCGGTTGTGGGGTTGGACTAGATTTTTACGAGCGAGCGGAGCGAGCGAGCAACGGTCACAATTTCCAAGCTATATATATACCATATATTGTCTTGCATATATTTCGTGCTTGTACCTAATTTTGTCAGCCATTTCGGACATCACATTGCATTGTACTATGTGGAAATAGTACTATTTATGTGAAACCATTCATAAACTGTAAACATGTGTCGGTAGGCAATAGGATAAATACTTCCGGCTCCTCGGGCTGGTGCGAATATTTCAATGTCCGTATGTGCCAAACCGTTGGTTTATGACACACCTATACGCGTCTCTCGATCGCGGCGCTCGCTCGAAAACTATAGCCTAACCTAAAACCAATCCATCTTGCGTTCATTATTCGATATGATGGCGACATGTTTTAAATTTGCGAACGTGTCGGATCGTTTGTGGGGTTGGACTAGATTTTTACGAGCGAGCGGAGCGAGCGAGCAACGGTCACATTTTCCAAGCTATACATATACCATATATTGTCTTGCATATATTTCGTGCTTGTACCTAATTTTGTCAGCCATTTCGGACATCACGTTGCACTGTACTATGAGGAAACGTTACTAATTATGTGAAACTATTGGTAAACCGTAAACATTTGTCAGAAGGCAATAGGATAAAGACTTCCGGCTCCTCGGACTGGTGCGAATATTTCAATGTCCGTATGTGCCAAACCGTTGGTTTGTGACACACCTTTACGCGTCTATCGTTCGCTGCGCTCGCACGAAAGCTATAGCCTAACCTAAAACCAATCCATCTTGCGTTCATTATTCGATATGATGGCGACATGTTTTAAATTTGCGAACGTGTCGGATCGTTTGTGGGGTTGGACTAGAATTTTACGAGCGAGCGGAGCGAGCGAGCAACGGTCACAATTTCCAAGCTATACATATACCTTATATTGCCTTCCATATATTTCGTGTTATTACCTAATTTTGTCAGCCATTTCGGACATCACATTGCACTGTACTATGAGGAAGGAGTACTATTTATGTGAAACTATTCATAAACTGTAAACATGTGTCGGTAGGCAATAGGATAAATACTTCCGGCTCCTCGGGCTGTTGCGAATATTTCAATGTCCGTATGTGCCAAACCGTTGGTTTAAGACACACCTTTACGCGTCTCTCGCTCGCGGCGCACGCTCGAAAACTATAACCTAACCTAAAACCAATCCATCTTGCGCTCATTATTCGATATGATGGCGACATATTTCAAATTTGCGAACGTGTCGGATCGGTTGTGAGGTTGGACTAGATTTTTTCGAGCGAGCGGAGCGAGCGAGCAACGGTCACAATTTCCAAGCTATACATATACCTTATATTGCCTTCCATATATTTCGTGTTATTACCTAATTTTGTCAGCCATTTCGGACATCACATTGCACTGTACTATGAGGAAATAGTACTATTTATGTGAAACTATTCATAAACTGTAAACATATGTCGGTAGGCAATAGGATAAATACTTCCGGCTCCTTGGGCTGGTGCGAATATTTCAATGTCCGTATGTGCCAAACCGTTGGTTTATGACACACTTATACGCGTCTCTCGCTCGCTGCGCTCACTCGAAAACTATAGCCTAACCTAAAACCAATCCATCTTGCGTTCATTATTCGATATGATGGCGACATATTTCAAATTTGCGAACGTGTCGGATCGGTTGTGGGGTTGGACTAAATTTTTACGAGCGAGCGGAGCGAGCGAGCAACGGTCACAATTTCCAAGCTATACATATACCATATATTGTCTTGCATATATTTCGTGCTTGTACCTAATTTTGTCAGCCATTTCGGACATCACATTGCATTGTACCATGTGGAAATAGTACTATTTATGTGAAACTATTCATAAACTGTAAACATGTGTCGGTAGGCAATAGGATAAATACTTCCGGCTCCTCGGGCTGGTGCGAATATTTCAATGTCCGTATCTGCCAAACCGTTGGTTTATGACACACCTATACGCGTCTCCCGATCGCGGCGCTCGCTCGAAAACTATAGCCTAACCTAAAACCAATCCATCTTGCGTTCATTATTCGATATGATGGCGACATGTTTTAAATTTGCGAACGGATCGTTTGTGGGGTTGGACTAGATTTTTACGAGCGAGCGAAGCGAGCGAGCAACGGTCACAATTTCCAAGCTATACATATACCATATATTGTCTTGCATATATTTCGTGCTTGTACCTAATTTTGTCAGCCATTTCGGACATCACGTTGCACTGTACTATGAGGAAACGTTACTAATTATGTGAAACTATTGGTAAACCGTAAACATTTGTCAGAAGGCAATAGGATAAAGACTTCCTGCTCCTCGGGCTGGTGCGAATATTTCAATGTCCGTATGTGCCAAACCGTTGGTTTGTGACACACCTTTACGCGTCTATCGTTCGCTGCGCTCGCACGAAAGCTATAGCCTAACCTAAAACCAATCCATCTTCCGTTCATTATAAGATATGGTGGTGACATGTTTCAAATTTGCGAACGTGTGGGATCGGTTGTGAGGTTGGACAAGATTTTTACGAGCGAGCGGAGCGAGCGAGCAACGGTCACAATTTCCAAGCTATACATATACCATATATTGTCTTGCATATATTTCGTGCTTGTACCTAATTTTGTCAGCCATTTCGGACATCACGTTGCACTGTACTATCAGGAAACGGTACTAATTATGTGAAACTATTGGTAAACCGTAAACATTTGTCAGAAGGCAATAGGATAAAGACTTCCTGCTCCTCGGGCTGGTGCGAATATTTCAATGTCCGTATGTGCCAAACCGTTGGTTTGTGACACACCTTTACGCGTCTATCGTTCGCGGCGCTCGCTCGAAAACTATAGCCTAACCTAAAACCAATCCATCTTGCGTTCATTATTCGATATGATGGCGACATGTTTCAAATTTGCGAACGTGTCGGATCGGTTGTGGGGTTGGACTAGATTTTTATGAGCGAGCGGAGCGAGCGAGCAACGGTCACAATTTCCAAGCTATACATATACCATATATTGTCTTGCATATATTTCGTGCTTGTACCTAATTTTGTCAGCCATTTCGGACATCACGTCTCACTGTACTATGAGGAAACGGTACAAATTATGTGAAACTATTGGTAAACCGTAAACATTTGTCAGAAGGCAATAGGATAAAGACTTCCGGTTCCTCGGGCTGGTGCGAATATATCAATGTCCGTATGTGCCAAACCGATGGTTTGTGACACACCTTTACGCGTCTCTCGTTCGCTGCACTCGCACGAAAGCTATAGCCTAACCTAAAACCAATCCATCTTCCGTTCATTATTCGATATGGTGGCGACATATTTCAAATTTGCGAACGTGTGGGATCGGTTGTGAGGTTGGACTAGATTTTTACGAGCGAGCGGAGCGAGCGAGCAACGGTCACAATTTCCAAGCTATACATATACCTTATATTGCCTTCCATATATTTCGTGTTATTACCTAATTTTGTCAGCCATTTCGGACATCACATTGCACTGTACTATGAGGAAATAGTACTATATATGTGAAACTATTCATAAACTGTAGACATGTGTCGGTAGGCAATAGGATAAATACTTCCGGCTCCTTGGGCTGGTGCGAATATTTCAATGTCCGTATGTGCCAAACCGTTGGTTTATGACACACCTATACGCGTCTCTCGCTCGCTGCGCCCGCTCGAAAACTATAGCCTAACCTAAAACCAATCCATCTTGCGTTCATTATTCGATATGATGGCGACATATTTCAAATTTGCGAACGTGTCGGATCGGTTGTGGGGTTGGACTAGATTTTTACGAGCGAGCGGAGCGAGCGAGCAACGGTCACAATTTCCAAGCTATACATATACCATATATTGTCTTGCATATATTTCGTGCTTGTACCTAATTTTGTCAGCCATTTCGGACATCACGTTGCACTGTACTATGAGGAAACGTTACTAATTATGTGAAACTATTGGTAAACCGTAAACATTTGTCAGAAGGCAATAGGATAAAGACTTCCGGCTCCTCGGACTGGTGCGAATATTTCAATGTCCGTATGTGCCAAACCGTTGGTTTGTGACACACCTTTACGCGTCTATCGTTCGCTGCGCTCGCACGAAAGCTATAGCCTAACCTAAAACCAATCCATCTTGCGTTCATTATTCGATATGATGGCGACATGTTTTAAATTTGCGAACGTGTCGGATCGTTTGTGGGGTTGGACTAGAATTTTACGAGCGAGCGGAGCGAGCGAGCAACGGTCACAATTTCCAAGCTATACATATACCTTATATTGCCTTCCATATATTTCGTGTTATTACCTAATTTTGTCAGCCATTTCGGACATCACATTGCACTGTACTATGAGGAAGGAGTACTATTTATGTGAAACTATTCATAAAATGTAAACATGTGTCGGTAGGCAATAGGATAAATACTTCCGGCTCCTCGGGCTGTTGCGAATATTTCAATGTCCGTATGTGCCAAACCGTTGGTTTATGACACACCTTTACGCATCTCTCGCTCGCGGCGCACGCTCGAAAACTATAGCCTAACCTAAAACCAATCCATCTTGCGCTCATTATTCGATATGATGGCGACATATTTCAAATTTGCGAACGTGTCGGATCGGTTGTGAGGTTGGACTAGATTTTTTCGAGCGAGCGGAGCGAGCGAGCAACGGTCACAATTTCCAAGCTATACATATACCTTATATTGCCTTCCATATATTTCGTGTTATTACCTAATTTTCTCAGCCATTTCGGACATCACATTGCACTGTACTATGAGGAAATAGTACTATTTATGTGAAACTATTCATAAACTGTAAACATATGTCGGTAGGCAATAGGATAAATACTTCCGGCTCCTTGGGCTGGTGCGAATATTTCAATGTCCGTATGTGCCAAACCGTTGGTTTATGACACACCTATACGCGTCTCTCGCTCGCTGCGCTCACTCGAAAACTATAGCCTAACCTAAAACCAATCCATCTTGCGTTCATTATTCGATATGATGGCGACATATTTCAAATTTGCGAACGTGTCGGATCGGTTGTGGGGTTGGACTAAATTTTTACGAGCGAGCGGAGCGAGCGAGCAACGGTCACAATTTCCAAGCTATACATATACCATATATTGTCTTGCATATATTTCGTGCTTGTACCTAATTTTGTCAGCCATTTCGGACATCACATTGCATTGTACTATGTGGAAATAGTACTATTTATGTGAAACTATTCATAAACTGTAAACATGTGTCGGTAGGCAATAGGATAAATACTTCCGGCTCCTCGGGCTGGTGCGAATATTTCAATGTCCGTATGTGCCAAACCGTTGGTTTATGACACACCTATACGCGTCTCTCGCTCGCTGCGCACGCTCGAAAACTATAGCCTAACCTAAAACCAATCCATCTTGCGTTCATTATTCGATATGATGGCGACATGTTTTAAATTTGCGAACGGATCGTTTGTGGGGTTGGACTAGATATTTACGAGCGAGCGGAGCGAGCGAGCAACGGTCACAATTTCCAAGCTATACATATACCATATATTGTCTTGCATATATTTCGTGCTTGTACCTAATTTTGTCAGCCATTTCGGACATCACGTTGCACTGTACTATGAGGAAGCGGTACTAATTATGTGAAACTATTGGTAAACCGTAAACATTTGTCAGAAGGCAATAGGATAAAGACTTCCGGCTCCTCGGGCTGGTGCGAATATATCAATGTCCGTATGTGCCAAACCGATGGTTTGTGACACACCTTTACGCGTCTATCGCTCGCGGCGCTCGCTCGAAAACTATAGCCTAACCTAAAACCAATCCATCTTCCGTTCATTATTCGATATGGTGGCGACATATTTCAAATTTGCGAACGTGTGGGATCGGTTGTGAGGTTGGACTAGATTTTTACGAGCGAGCGGAGCGAGCGAGCAACGGTCACAATTTCCAAGCTATACATATACCTTATATTGCCTTCCATATATTTCGTGTTATTACCTAATTTTGTCAGCCATTTCGGACATCACATTGCACTGTACTATGAGGAAATAGTACTATTTATGTGAAACTATTCATAAACTGTAGACATGTGTCGGTAGGCAATAGGATAAATACTTCCGGCTCCTCGGGCTGTTGCGAATATTTCAATGTCCGTATGTGCCACAAACCGTTGGTTTATGACTCACCTTTACGCGTCTCTCGCTCGCGGCGCACGCTCGAAAACTATAGCCTAACCTAAAACCAATCCATCTTGCGCTCATTATTCGATATGATGGCGACATATTTCAAATTTGCGAACGTGTCGGATCGGTTGTGGGGTTGGACTAAATTTTTACGAGCGAGCGGAGCGAGCGAGCAACGGTCACAATTTATAGCTATACATATACCATATATTGTCTTGCATATATTTCGTGCTTGTACCTAATTTTGTCAGCCATTTCGGACATCACATTGCATTGTACTATGTGAAATAGTACTATTTATGTGAAACTATTCATAAACTGTAAACATGTGTCGGTAGGCAATAGGATAAATACTTCCGGCTCCTCGGGCTGGTGCGAATATTTCAATGTCCGTATTTGCCAAACCGTTGGTTTATGACACACCTATACGCGTCTCTCGATCGCGGCGCTCGCTCGAAAACTATAGCCTAACCTAAAACCAATCCATCTTGCGTTCATTATTCGATATGATGGCGACATGTTTTAAATTTGCGAACGTGTCGGATCGTTTGTGGGTTGGACTAGATTTTTACGAGCGAGCGGAGCGAGCGAGCAACGGTCACAATTTCCAAGCTATACATATACCATATATTGTCTTGGCATATATTTCGTGCTTGTACCTAATTTTGTCAGCCATTTCGGACATCACGTTGCACTGTACTATGAGGAAACGTTACTAATTATGTGAAACTATTGGTAAACCGTAAACATTTCTCAGAAGGCAATAGGATAAAGACTTCCTGCTCCTCGGGCTGGTGCGAATATTTCAATGTCCGTATGTGCCAAACCGTTGTTTGTGACACACCTTTACGCGTCTATCGTTCGCTGCGCTCGCACGAAAGCTATAGCCTAACCTAAAACCAATCCATCTTCCGTTCATTATTCGATATGGTGGTGACATGTTTCAAATTTGCGAACGTGTGGGATCGGTTGTGAGGTTGGACAAGATTTTTACGAGCGAGCGGAGCGAGCGAGCAACGGTCACAATTTCCAAGCTATACATATAACTTATATTCCCTTCCATATATATCGTGTTATTACCTAATTTTGTCAGCCATTTCGGACATCACATTGCACTGTACTATGAGGAAGGAGTACTATTTATGTGATACTATTCATAAACTGTAAACATGTGTCGGTAGGCAATAGGATAAATACTTCCGGCTCCTCGGGCTGGTGCGAATAATATCAATGTCCGTATGTGCCAAACCGATGGTTTGTGACACACCATTACGCGTCTCTCGCTCGCTGCGCCCCGCTCGAAAACTATAGCCTAACCTAAACCAATCCATCTTGCGTTCATTATTCGATATGATGGCGACATATTTCAAATTTGCGAACGTGTCGGATCGGTTGTGGGGTTGGACTAGATTTTTACGAGCGAGCGGAGCGAGCGAGCAACGGTCACAATTTCCAAGCTATACATATACCATATATTGTCTTGCATATATTTCGTGCTTGTACCTAATTTTGTCAGCCATTTCGGACATCACATTGCATTGTACTATGTGGAAATAGTACTATTTATGTGACACCATTCATAAACTGTAAACATGTGTCGGTAAGCAATAGGATAAATACTTCCGGCTCCTCGGGCTGGTGCGAATATTTCAATGTCCGTATGTGCCAAACCGTTGGTTTATGACACACCTATACGCGTCTCTCGATCGCGGCGCTCGCTCGAAAACTATAGCCTAACCTAAAACCAATCCATCTTGCGTTCATTATTCGATAATGATGGCGACATGTTTTAAATTTGCGAACGTGTCGGATCGTTTGTGGGGTTGGACTAGATTTTTACGAGCGAGCGGAGCGAGCGAGCAACGGTCACAATTTCCAAGCTATACATATACCATATATTGTCTTGCATATATTTCGTGCTTGTACCTAATTTTGTCAGCCATTTCGGACATCACGTTGCACTGTACTATGAGGAAACGTTACTAATTATGTGAAACTATTGGTAAACCGTAAACATTTGTCAGAAGGCAATAGGATAAAGACTTCCGGCTCCTCGGACTGGTGCGAATATTTCAATGTCCGTATGTGCCAAACCGTTGGTTTGTGACACACCTTTACGCGTCTATCGTTCGCTGCGCTCGCACGAAAGCTATAGCCTAACCTAAAACCAATCCATCTTGCGTTCATTATTCGATATGATGGCGACATGTTTTAAATTTGCGAACGTGTCGGATCGTTTGTGGGGTTGGACTAGAATTTTACGAGCGAGCGGAGCGAGCGAGCAACGGTCACAATTTCCAAGCTATACATATACCTTATATTGCCTTCCATATATTTCGTGTTATTACCTAATTTTGTCAGCCATTTCGGACATCACATTGCACTGTACTATGAGGAAATAGTACTATTTATGTGAAACTATTCATAAACTGTAAACATGTGTCGGTAGGCAATAGGATAAATACTTCCGGCTCCTCGGGCTGTTGCGAATATTTCAATGTCCGTATGTGCCAAACCGTTGGTTTATGACACACCTTTACGCGTCTCTCGCTCGCGGCGCACGCTCGAAAACTATAACCTAACCTAAAACCAATCCATCTTGCGCTCATTATTCGATATGATGGCGACATATTTCAAATTTGCGAACGTGTCGGATCGGTTGTGAGGTTGGACTAGATTTTTTCGAGCGAGCGGAGCGAGCGAGCAACGGTCACAATTTCCAAGCTATACATATACCTTATATTGCCTTCCATATATTTCGTGTTATTACCTAATTTTGTCAGCCATTTCGGACATCACATTGCACTGTACTATGAGGAAATAGTACTATTTATGTGAAACTATTCATAAACTGTAAACATATGTCGGTAGGCAATAGGATAAATACTTCCGGCTCCTTGGGCTGGTGCGAATATTTCAATGTCCGTATGTGCCAAACCGTTGGTTTATGACACACTTATACGCGTCTCTCGCTCGCTGCGCTCACTCGAAAACTATAGCCTAACCTAAAACCAATCCATCTTGCGTTCATTATTCGATATGATGGCGACATATTTCAAATTTGCGAACGTGTCGGATCGGTTGTGGGGTTGGACTAAATTTTTACGAGCGAGCGGAGCGAGCGAGCAACGGTCACAATTTCCAAGCTATACATATACCATATATTGTCTTGCATATATTTCGTGCTTGTACCTAATTTTGTCAGCCATTTCGGACATCACATTGCATTGTACCATGTGGAAATAGTACTATTTATGTGAAACTATTCATAAACTGTAAACATTTGTCAGAAGGCAATAGGATAAAGACTTCCTGCTCCTCGGGCTGGTGCGAATATTTCAATGTCCGTATGTGCCAAACCGTTGGTTTGTGACACACCTTTACGCGTCTATCGTTCGCTGCGCTCGCACGAAAGCTATAGCCTAACCTAAAACCAATCCATCTTCCGTACATTATAAGATATGGTGGTGACATGTTTCAAATTTGCGAACGTGTGGGATCGGTTGTGAGGTTGGACAAGATTTTTACGAGCGAGCGGAGCGAGCGAGCAACGGTCACAATTTCCAAGCTATACATATACCATATATTGTCTTGCATATATTTCGTGCTTGTACCTAATTTTGTCAGCCATTTCGGACATCACGTTGCACTGTACTATCAGGAAACGGTACTAATTATGTGAAACTATTGGTAAACCGTAAACATTTGTCAGAAGGCAATAGGATAAAGACTTCCTGCTCCTCGGGCTGGTGCGAATATTTCAATGTCCGTATGTGCCAAACCGTTGGTTTGTGACACACCTTTACGCGTCTATCGTTCGCGGCGCTCGCTCGAAAACTATAGCCTAACCTAAAACCAATCCATCTTGCGTTCATTATTCGATATGATGGCGACATGTTTCAAATTTGCGAACGTGTCGGATCGGTTGTGGGGTTGGACTAGATTTTTATGAGCGAGCGGAGCGAGCGAGCAACGGTCACAATTTCCAAGCTATACATATACCATATATTGTCTTGCATATATTTCGTGCTTGTACCTAATTTTGTCAGCCATTTCGGACATCACGTCTCACTGTACTATGAGGAAACGGTACAAATTATGTGAAACTATTGGTAAACCGTAAACATTTGTCAGAAGGCAATAGGATAAAGACTTCCGGTTCCTCGGGCTGGTGCGAATATATCAATGTCCGTATGTGCCAAACCGATGGTTTGTGACACACCTTTACGCGTCTCTCGTTCGCTGCACTCGCACGAAAGCTATAGCCTAACCTAAAACCAATCCATCTTCCGTTCATTATTCGATATGGTGGCGACATATTTCAAATTTGCGAACGTGTGGGATCGGTTGTGAGGTTGGACTAGATTTTTACGAGCGAGCGGAGCGAGCGAGCAACGGTCACAATTTCCAAGCTATACATATACCTTATATTGCCTTCCATATATTTCGTGTTATTACCTAATTTTGTCAGCCATTTCGGACATCACATTGCACTGTACTATGAGGAAATAGTACTATATATGTGAAACTATTCATAAACTGTAGACATGTGTCGGTAGGCAATAGGATAAATACTTCCGGCTCCTTGGGCTGGTGCGAATATTTCAATGTCCGTATGTGCCAAACCGTTGGTTTATGACACACCTATACGCGTCTCTCGCTCGCTGCGCCCGCTCGAAAACTATAGCCTAACCTAAAACCAATCCATCTTGCGTTCATTATTCGATATGATGGCGACATATTTCAAATTTGCGAACGTGTCGGATCGGTTGTGGGGTTGGACTAGATTTTTACGAGCGAGCGGAGCGAGCGAGCAACGGTCACAATTTCCAAGCTATACATATACCATATATTGTCTTGCATATATTTCGTGCTTGTACCTAATTTTGTCAGCCATTTCGGACATCACGTTGCACTGTACTATGAGGAAACGTTACTAATTATGTGAAACTATTGGTAAACCGTAAACATTTGTCAGAAGGCAATAGGATAAAGACTTCCGGCTCCTCGGACTGGTGCGAATATTTCAATGTCCGTATGTGCCAAACCGTTGGTTTGTGACACACCTTTACGCGTCTATCGTTCGCTGCGCTCGCACGAAAGCTATAGCCTAACCTAAAACCAATCCATCTTGCGTTCATTATTCGATATGATGGCGACATGTTTTAAATTTGCGAACGTGTCGGATCGTTTGTGGGGTTGGACTAGAATTTTACGAGCGAGCGGAGCGAGCGAGCAACGGTCACAATTTCCAAGCTATACATATACCTTATATTGCCTTCCATATATTTCGTGTTATTACCTAATTTTGTCAGCCATTTCGGACATCACATTGCACTGTACTATGAGGAAGGAGTACTATTTATGTGAAACTATTCATAAAATGTAAACATGTGTCGGTAGGCAATAGGATAAATACTTCCGGCTCCTCGGGCTGTTGCGAATATTTCAATGTCCGTATGTGCCAAACCGTTGGTTTATGACACACCTTTACGCATCTCTCGCTCGCGGCGCACGCTCGAAAACTATAGCCTAACCTAAAACCAATCCATCTTGCGCTCATTATTCGATATGATGGCGACATATTTCAAATTTGCGAACGTGTCGGATCGGTTGTGAGGTTGGACTAGATTTTTTCGAGCGAGCGGAGCGAGCGAGCAACGGTCACAATTTCCAAGCTATACATATACCTTATATTGCCTTCCATATATTTCGTGTTATTACCTAATTTTGTCAGCCATTTCGGACATCACATTGCACTGTACTATGAGGAAATAGTACTATTTATGTGAAACTATTCATAAACTGTAAACATATGTCGGTAGGCAATAGGATAAATACTTCCCGCTCCTTGGGCTGGTGCGAATATTTCAATGTCCGTATGTGCCAAACCGTTGGTTTATGACACACCTATACGCGTCTCTCGCTCGCTGCGCTCACTCGAAAACTATAGCCTAACCTAAAACCAATCCATCTTGCGTTCATTATTCGATATGATGGCGACATATTTCAAATTTGCGAACGTGTCGGATCGGTTGTGGGGTTGGACTAAATTTTTACGAGCGAGCGGAGCGAGCGAGCAACGGTCACAATTTCCAAGATATACATATACCATATATTGTCTTGCATATATTTCGTGCTTGTACCTAATTTTGTCAGCCATTTCGGACATCACATTGCATTGTACTATGTGGAAATAGTACTATTTATGTGAAACTATTCATAAACTGTAAACATGTGTCGGTAGGCAATAGGATAAATACTTCCGGCTCCTCGGGCTGGTGCGAATATTTCAATGTCCGTATGTGCCAAACCGTTGGTTTATGACACACCTATACGCGTCTCTCGCTCGCTGCGCACGCTCGAAAACTATAGCCTAACCTAAAACCAATCCATCTTGCGTTCATTATTCGATATGATGGCGACATGTTTTAAATTTGCGAACGGATCGTTTGTGGGGTTGGACTAGATATTTACGAGCGAGCGGAGCGAGCGAGCAACGGTCACAATTTCCAAGCTATACATATACCATATATTGTCTTGCATATATTTCGTGCTTGTACCTAATTTTGTCAGCCATTTCGGACATCACGTTGCACTGTACTATGAGGAAGCGGTACTAATTATGTGAAACTATTGGTAAACCGTAAACATTTGTCAGAAGGCAATAGGATAAAGACTTCCGGCTCCTCGGGCTGGTGCGAATATATCAATGTCCGTATGTGCCAAACCGATGGTTTGTGACACACCTTTACGCGTCTATCGCTCGCGGCGCTCGCTCGAAAACTATAGCCTAACCTAAAACCAATCCATCTTCCGTTCATTATTCGATATGGTGGCGACATATTTCAAATTTGCGAACGTGTGGGATCGGTTGTGAGGTTGGACTAGATTTTTACGAGCGAGCGGAGCGAGCGAGCAACGGTCACAATTTCCAAGCTATACATATACCTTATATTGCCTTCCATATATTTCGTGTTATTACCTAATTTTGTCAGCCATTTCGGACATCACATTGCACTGTACTATGAGGAAATAGTACTATTTATGTGAAACTATTCATAAACTGTAGACATGTGTCGGTAGGCAATAGGATAAATACTTCCGGCTCCTCGGGCTGTTGCGAATATTTCAATGTCCGTATGTGCCAAACCGTTGGTTTATGACTCACCTTTACGCGTCTCTCGCTCGCGGCGCACGCTCGAAAACTATAGCCTAACCTAAAACCAATCCATCTTGCGCTCATTATTCGATATGATGGCGACATATTTCAAATTTGCGAACGTGTCGGATCGGTTGTGGGGTTGGACTAAATTTTTACGAGCGAGCGGAGCGAGCGAGCAACGGTCACAATTTATAGCTATACATATACCATATATTGTCTTGCATATATTTCGTGCTTGTACCTAATTTTGTCAGCCATTTCGGACATCACATTGCATTCTACTATGTGGAAATAGTACTATTTATGTGAAACTATTCATAAACTGTAAACATGTGTCGGTAGGCAATAGGATAAATACTTCCGGCTCCTCGGGCTGGTGCGAATATTTCAATGTCCGTATTTGCCAAACCGTTGGTTTATGACACACCTATACGCGTCTCTCGATCGCGGCGCTCGCTCGAAAACTATAGCCTAACCTAAAACCAATCCATCTTGCGTTCATTATTCGATATGATGGCGACATGTTTTAAATTTGCGAACGTGTCGGATCGTTTGTGGGGTTGGACTAGATTTTTACGAGCGAGCGGAGCGAGCGAGCAACGGTCACAATTTCCAAGCTATACATATACCATATATTGTCTTGCATATATTTCGTGCTTGTACCTAATTTTGTCAGCCATTTCGGACATCACGTTGCACTGTACTATGAGGAAACGTTACTAATTATGTGAAACTATTGGTAAACCGTAAACATTTCTCAGAAGGCAATAGGATAAAGACTTCCTGCTCCTCGGGCTGGTGCGAATATTTCAATGTCCGTATGTGCCAAACCGTTGGTTTGTGACACACCTTTACGCGTCTATCGTTCGCTGCGCTCGCACGAAAGCTATAGCCTAACCTAAAACCAATCCATCTTCCGTTCATTATTCGATATGGTGGTGACATGTTTCAAATTTGCGAACGTGTGGGATCGGTTGTGAGGTTGGACAAGATTTTTACGAGCGAGCGGAGCGAGCGAGCAACGGTCACAATTTCCAAGCTATACATATAACTTATATACCCTTCCATATATATCGTGTTATTACCTAATTTTGTCAGCCATTTCGGACATCACATTGCACTGTACTATGAGGAAGGAGTACTATTTATGTGATACTATTCATAAACTGTAAACATGTGTCGGTAGGCAATAGGATAAATACTTCCGGCTCCTCGGGCTGGTGCGAATATATCAATGTCCGTATGTGCCAAACCGATGGTTTGTGACACACCATTACGCGTCTCTCGCTCGCTGCGCCCGCTCGAAAACTATAGCCTAACCTAAAACCAATCCATCTTGCGTTCATTATTCGATATGATGGCGACATATTTCAAATTTGCGAACGTGTCGGATCGGTTGTGGGGTTGGACTAGATTTTTACGAGCGAGCGGAGCGAGCGAGCAACGGTCACAATTTCCAAGCTATACATATACCATATATTGTCTTGCATATATTTCGTGCTTGTACCTAATTTTGTCAGCCATTTCGGACATCACATTGCATTGTACTATGTGGAAATAGTACTATTTATGTGACACCATTCATAAACTGTAAACATGTGTCGGTAAGCAATAGGATAAATACTTCCGGCTCCTCGGGCTGGTGCGAATATTTCAATGTCCGTATGTGCCAAACCGTTGGTTTATGACACACCTATACGCGTCTCTCGATCGCGGCGCTCGCTCGAAAACTATAGCCTAACCTAAAACCAATCCATCTTGCGTTCATTATTCGATATGATGGCGACATGTTTTAAATTTGCGAACGTGTCGGATCGTTTGTGGGGTTGGACTAGATTTTTACGAGCGAGCGGAGCGAGCGAGCAACGGTCACAATTTCCAAGCTATACATATACCATATATTGTCTTGCATATATTTCGTGCTTGTACCTAATTTTGTCAGCCATTTCGGACATCACGTTGCACTGTACTATGAGGAAACGTTACTAATTATGTGAAACTATTGGTAAACCGTAAACATTTGTCAGAAGGCAATAGGATAAAGACTTCCGGCTCCTCGGACTGGTGCGAATATTTCAATGTCCGTATGTGCCAAACCGTTGGTTTGTGACACACCTTTACGCGTCTATCGTTCGCTGCGCTCGCACGAAAGCTATAGCCTAACCTAAAACCAATCCATCTTGCGTTCATTATTCGATATGATGGCGACATGTTTTAAATTTGCGAACGTGTCGGATCGTTTGTGGGGTTGGACTAGAATTTTACGAGCGAGCGGAGCGAGCGAGCAACGGTCACAATTTCCAAGCTATACATATACCTTATATTGCCTTCCATATATTTCGTGTTATTACCTAATTTTGTCAGCCATTTCGGACATCACATTGCACTGTACTATGAGGAAATAGTACTATTTATGTGAAACTATTCATAAACTGTAAACATGTGTCGGTAGGCAATAGGATAAATACTTCCGGCTCCTCGGGCTGGTGCGAATATTTCAATGTCCGTATGTGCCAAACCGTTGGTTTATGACACACCATTACGCGTCTCTCGCTCGCGGCGCTCGCTCGAAAACTATAGCCTAACCTAAAACCAATCCATCTTGCGTTCATTATTCGATATGATGGCGACATATTTCAAATTTGCGAACGTGTCGGATCGGTTGTGGGGTTGGACTAGATTTTTACGAGCGAGCGGAGCGAGCGAGCAACGGTCACAATTTCCAAGCTATACATATACCTTATATTGCCTTCCATATATTTCGTGTTATTACCTAATTTTGTCAGCCATTTCGGACATCACATTGCAATGTACTATGAGGAAATAGTACTATTTATGTGAAACTATTCATAAACTGTAGACATGTGTCGGTAGGCAATAGGATAAATACTTCCGGCTCCTCGGGCTGGTGCGAATATTTCAATGTCCGTATGTGCCAAACCGTTGGTTTATGACACACCTATACGCATCTCTCGCTCGCGGCGCTCGCTCGAAAACTATAGCCTAACCTAAAACCAATCCATCTTGCATTCATTATTCGATATGGTGGCGACATATTTCAAATTTGCGAACGTGTGGGATCGGTTGTGGGGTTGGACTAGATTTTTACGAGCGAGCGGAGCGAGCGAGCAACGGTCACAATTTCCAAGCTATACATATACCTTATATTGCCTTCCATATATTTCGTGTTATTACCTAATTTTGTCAGCCATTTCGGACATCACATTGGACTGTACTATGAGGAAATAGTACTATTTATGTGAAACTATTCATAAACTGTAAACATGTGTCGGTAGGCAACAGGATAAATACTTCCGGATCCTCGGGCTGTTGCGAATATTTCAATGTCCGTATGTGCCAAACCGTTGGTTTATGACACACCTTTACGCGTCTCTCGTTCGCGGCGCACGCTCGAAAACTATAGCCTAACATAAAACCAATCCATCTTGCGCTCATTATTCGATATGGTGGCGACATATTTCAAATTTGCGAACGTGTGGGATCGGTTGTGGGGTTGGACTAGATTTTTACGAGCGAGCGGAGCGAGCGAGCAACGGTCAGAATTTCCAAGCTACACATATACCATATATTGTCTTGCATATATTTCGTGCTTGTACCTAATTTTGTCAGCCATTTCGGACATCACGTTGCACTGTACTATGAGGAAACGGTACTAATTATGTGAAACTATTGGTAAACCGTAAACATTTGTCAGAAGGCAATAGGATAAAGACTTCCGGCTCCTCGGGCTGGTGCGAATATATCAATGTCCGTATGTGCCAAACCGATGGTTTGTGACACACCTTTACGCGTCTCTCGTTCGCTGCGCTCGCACGAAAGCTATAGCCTAACCTAAAACCAATCCACCTTCCGTTCATTATTCGATATGGTGGCGACATATTTCAAATTGGCGAACGTGTGGGATCGGTTGTGAGGTTGGACTAGATTTTTTCGAGCGAGCGGAGCGAGCGAGCAACGATCACAATTTCCAACCTATACATACACCTTATATTGCCTTGCATATATGTCGTGTTAATGCCTAATTTTGTCAGCCATTTCGGACATCACATTGCATTGTACTATGTGGAAATAGTACTATTTATGTGAAACTATTCATAAACTGTAAACATGTGTCGGTAGGCAATAGGATAAATACTTCCGGCTCCTCGGGCTGGTGCGAATATTTCAATGTCCGTATGTGCCAAACCGTTGGTTTGTGACACACCTATACGCGTCTCTCGCTCGCGGCGCTCGCTCGAAAACTATAGCCTAACCTAAAACCAATCCATCTTGCGTTCATTATTCGATATGGTGGCGACATGTTTCAAATTTGCGAACGTGTCGGATCGGTTGTGGGGTTGGACTAGATTTTTACGAGCGAGCGGAGCGAGCGAGCAACGGTCACAATTTCCAAGCTATACATATACCTTATATTGCCTTCCATATATTTCGTGTTATTACCTAATTTTGTCAGCCATTTCGGACATCACATTGCACTGTACTATGAGGAAATAGTACTATTTATGTGAAACTATTCATAAACTGTAGACATGTGTCGGTAGGCAATAGGATAAATACTTCCGGCTCCTCGGGCTGGTGCGAATATATCAATGTCCGTATGTGCCAAACCGATGGTTTGTGACACACCTTTACGCGTCTCTCGTTCGCTGCGCTCGCACGAAAGCTATAGCCTAACCTAAAACCAATCCACCTTCCGTTCATTATTCGATATGGTGGCGACATATTTCAAATTTGCGAACGTGTGGGATCGGTTGTGAGGTTGGACTAGATTTCTTCGAGCGAGCGGAGCGAGCGAGCAACGATCACAATTTCCATCCTATACATACACCTTATATTGCCTTGCATATATGTCGTGTTAATGCCTAATTTTGTCAGCCATTTCGGACATCACATTGCATTGTACTATGTGGAAATAGTACTATTTATGTGAAACTATTCATAAACTGTAAACATGTGTCGGTAGGCAATAGGATAAATACTTCCGGCTCCTCGGGCTGGTGCGAATATTTCAATGTCCGTATGTGCCAAACCGTTGGTTTGTGACACACCTATACGCGTCTCTCGCTCGCGGCGCTCGCTCGAAAACTATAGCCTAACCTAAAACCAATCCATCTTGCGTTCATTATTCGATATGGTGGCGACATGTTTCAAATTTGCGAACGTGTCGGATCGGTTGTGGGGTTGGACTAGATTTTTACGAGCGAGCGGAGCGAGCGAGCAACGGTCACAATTTCCAAGCTATACATATACCTTATATTGCCTTCCATATATTTCGTGTTATTACCTAATTTTGTCAGCCATTTCGGACATCACATTGCACTGTACTATGAGGAAATAGTACTATTTATGTGAAACTATTCATAAACTGTAGACATGTGTCGGTAGGCAATAGGATAAATACTTCCGGCTCCTCGGGCTGGTGCGAATATATCAATGTCCGTATGTGCCAAACCGATGGTTTGTGACACACCTTTACGCGTCTCTCGTTCGCTGCGCTCGCACGAAAGCTATAGCCTAACCTAAAACCAATCCACCTTCCGTTCATTATTCGATATGGTGGCGACATATTTCAAATTTGCGAACGTGTGGGATCGGTTGTGAGGTTGGACTAGATTTCTTCGAGCGAGCGGAGCGAGCGAGCAACGATCACAATTTCCATCCTATACATACACCTTATATTGCCTTGCATATATGTCGTGTTAATGCCTAATTTTGTCAGCCATTTCGGACATCACATTGCATTGTACTATGTGGAAATAGTACTATTTATGTGAAACTATTCATAAACTGTAAACATGTGTCGGTAGGCAATAGGATAAATACTTCCGGCTCCTCGGGCTGGTGCGAATATTTCAATGTCCGTATGTGCCAAACCGTTGGTTTGTGACACACCTATACGCGTCTCTCGCTCGCGGCGCTCGCTCGAAAACTATAGCCTAACCTAAAACCAATCCATCTTGCGTTCATTATTCGATATGGTGGCGACATGTTTCAAATTTGCGAACGTGTCGGATCGGTTGTGGGGTTGGACTAGATTTTTACGAGCGAGCGGAGCGAGCGAGCAACGGTCACAATTTCCAAGCTATACATATACCTTATATTGCCTTCCATATATTTCGTGTTATTACCTAATTTTGTCAGCCATTTCGGACATCACGTTGCACTGTACTATGAGGAAACGGTACTAATTATGTGAAACTATTGGTAAACCGTAAACATTTGTCAGAAGGCAATAGGATAAAGACTTCCGGCTCCTCGGGCTGGTGCGAATATTTCAATGTCCGTATGTGCCAAACCGTTGGTTTATGACACACCTATACGCGTCTCTCGCTCGCGGCGCTCGCTCGAAAACTATAGCCTAACCTAAAACCAATCCATCTTGCGTTCATTATTCGATATGGTGGCGACATATTTCAAATTTGCGAACGTGTGGGATCGGTTGTGGGGTTGGACTCGATTTTTACGAGCGAGCGGAGCGAGCGAGCAACGGTCACAATTTCCAAGCTATACATATACCTTATATTGCCTTCCATATATTTCGTGTTATTACCTAATTTTGTCAGCCATTTCGGACATCACATTGGACTGTACTATGAGGAAATAGTACTATTTATGTGAAACTATTCATAAACTGTAAACATGTGTCGGTAGGCAATAGGATAAATACTTCCGGCTCCTCGGGCTGGTGCGAATATTTCAATGTCCGTATGTGCCAAACCGTTGGTTTATGACACACCTATACGCATCTCTCGCTCGCGGCGCTCGCTCGAAAACTATAGCCTAACCTAAAACCAATCCATCTTGCGTTCATTATTCGATATGGTGGCGACATATTTCAAATTTGCGAACGTGTGGGATCGGTTGTGGGGTTGGACTAGATTTTTACGAGCGAGCGGAGCGAGCGAGCAACGGTCACAATTTCCAAGCTATACATATACCTTATATTGCCTTCCATATATTTCGTGTTATTACCTAATTTTGTCAGCCATTTCGGACATCACATTGGACTGTACTATGAGGAAATAGTACTATTTATGTGAAACTATTCATAAACTGTAAACATGTGTCGGTAGGCAATAGGATAAATACTTCCGGATCCTCGGGCTGTTGCGAATATTTCAATGTCCGTATGTGCCAAACCGTTGGTTTATGACACACCTTTACGCGTCTCTCGTTCGCGGCGCACGCTCGAAAACTATAGCCTAACATAAAACCAATCCATCTTGCGCTCATTATTCGATATGGTGGCGACATATTTCAAATTTGCGAACGTGTGGGATCGGTTGTGGGGTTGGACTAGATTTTTACGAGCGAGCGGAGCGAGCGAGCAACGGTCAGAATTTCCAAGCTACACATATACCATATATTGTCTTGCATATATTTCGTGCTTGTACCTAATTTTGTCAGCCATTTCGGACATCACGTTGCACTGTACTATGAGGAAACGGTACTAATTATGTGAAACTATTGGTAAACCGTAAACATTTGTCAGAAGGCAATAGGATAAAGACTTCCGGCTCCTCGGGCTGGTGCGAATATATCAATGTCCGTATGTGCCAAACCGATGGTTTGTGACACACCTTTACGCGTCTCTCGTTCGCTGCGCTCGCACGAAAGCTATAGCCTAACCTAAAACCAATCCACCTTCCGTTCATTATTCGATATGGTGGCGACATATTTCAAATTGGCGAACGTGTGGGATCGGTTGTGAGGTTGGACTAGATTTTTTCGAGCGAGCGGAGCGAGCGAGCAACGATCACAATTTCCAACCTATACATACACCTTATATTGCCTTGCATATATGTCGTGTTAATGCCTAATTTTGTCAGCCATTTCGGACATCACATTGCATTGTACTATGTGGAAATAGTACTATTTATGTGAAACTATTCATAAACTGTAAACATGTGTCGGTAGGCAATAGGATAAATACTTCCGGCTCCTCGGGCTGGTGCGAATATTTCAATGTCCGTATGTGCCAAACCGTTGGTTTGTGACACACCTATACGCGTCTCTCGCTCGCGGCGCTCGCTCGAAAACTATAGCCTAACCTAAAACCAATCCATCTTGCGTTCATTATTCGATATGGTGGCGACATGTTTCAAATTTGCGAACGTGTCGGATCGGTTGTGGGGTTGGACTAGATTTTTACGAGCGAGCGGAGCGAGCGAGCAACGGTCACAATTTCCAAGCTATACATATACCTTATATTGCCTTCCATATATTTCGTGTTATTACCTAATTTTGTCAGCCATTTCGGACATCACATTGCACTGTACTATGAGGAAATAGTACTATTTATGTGAAACTATTCATAAACTGTAGACATGTGTCGGTAGGCAATAGGATAAATACTTCCGGCTCCTCGGGCTGGTGCGAATATATCAATGTCCGTATGTGCCAAACCGATGGTTTGTGACACACCTTTACGCGTCTCTCGTTCGCTGCGCTCGCACGAAAGCTATAGCCTAACCTAAAACCAATCCACCTTCCGTTCATTATTCGATATGGTGGCGACATATTTCAAATTTGCGAACGTGTGGGATCGGTTGTGAGGTTGGACTAGATTTCTTCGAGCGAGCGGAGCGAGCGAGCAACGATCACAATTTCCATCCTATACATACACCTTATATTGCCTTGCATATATGTCGTGTTAATGCCTAATTTTGTCAGCCATTTCGGACATCACATTGCATTGTACTATGTGGAAATAGTACTATTTATGTGAAACTATTCATAAACTGTAAACATGTGTCGGTAGGCAATAGGATAAATACTTCCGGCTCCTCGGGCTGGTGCGAATATTTCAATGTCCGTATGTGCCAAACCGTTGGTTTGTGACACACCTATACGCGTCTCTCGCTCGCGGCGCTCGCTCGAAAACTATAGCCTAACCTAAAACCAATCCATCTTGCGTTCATTATTCGATATGGTGGCGACATGTTTCAAATTTGCGAACGTGTCGGATCGGTTGTGGGGTTGGACTAGATTTTTACGAGCGAGCGGAGCGAGCGAGCAACGGTCACAATTTCCAAGCTATACATATACCTTATATTGCCTTCCATATATTTCGTGTTATTACCTAATTTTGTCAGCCATTTCGGACATCACATTGCACTGTACTATGAGGAAATAGTACTATTTATGTGAAACTATTCATAAACTGTAGACATGTGTCGGTAGGCAATAGGATAAATACTTCCGGCTCCTCGGGCTGGTGCGAATATTTCAATGTCCGTATGTGCCAAACCGTTGGTTTATGACACACCTATACGCGTCTCTCGCTCGCTGCGCACGCCCGAAAACTATAGCCTAACCTAAAACCAATCCATCTTGCGTTCATTATTCGATATGATGGCGACATATTTCAAATTTGCGAACGTGTCGGATCGGTTGTGGGGTTGGACTAGATTTTTACGAGCGAGCGGAGCGAGCGAGCAACGGTCACAATTTCCAAGCTAGACATATACCATATATTGTCTTGCATATATTTCGTGCTTGTACCTAATTTTGTCAGCCATTTCGGACATCACGTTGCACTGTACTATGAGGAAGCGGTACTAATTATGTGAAACTATTGGTAAACCGTAAACATTTGTCAGAAGGCAATAGGATAAAGACTTCCGGCTCCTCGGGCTGGTGCGAATATATCAATGTCCGTATGTGCCAAACCGATGGTTTGTGACACACCTTTACGCGTCTATCGCTCGCGGCGCTCGCTCGAAAACTATAGCCTAACCTAAAACCAATCCATCTTCCGTTCATTATTCGATATGGTGGCGACATATTTCAAATTTGCGAACGTGTGGGATCGGTTGTGAGGTTGGACTAGATTTTTACGAGCGAGCGGAGCGAGCGAGCAACGGTCACAATTTCCAAGCTATACATATACCTTATATTGCCTTCCATATATTTCGTGTTATTACCTAATTTTGTCAGCCATTTCGGACATCACATTGCACTGTACTATGAGGAAATAGTACTATTTATGTGAAACTATTCATAAACTGTAGACATGTGTCGGTAGGCAATAGGATAAATACTTCCGGCTCCTCGGGCTGGTGCGAATATTTCAATGTCCGTATGTGCCAAACCGTTGGTTTATGACACACCTATACGCGTCTCTCGCTCGCTGCGCACGCTCGAAAACTATAGCCTAACCTAAAACCAATCCATCTTGGGTTCATTATTCGATATGATGGCGACATATTTCAAATTTGCGAACGTGTCGGATCGGTTGTGGGGTTGGTCTAGATTTTTACGAGCGAGCGGAGCGAGCGAGCAACGGTCACAATTTCCAAGCTATACATATACCATATATTGTCTTGCATATATTTCGTGCTTGTACCTAATTTTGTCAGCCATTTCGGACATCACGTTGCACTGTACTATGAGGAAGCGGTACTAATTATGTGAAACTATTGGTAAACCGTAAACATTTGTCAGAAGGCAATAGGATAAAGACTTCCGGCTCCTCGGGCTGGTGCGAATATATCAATGTCCGTATGTGCCAATCCGATGGTTTGTGACACACCTTTACGCGTCTCTCGTTCGCTGCGCTCGCACGAAAGCTATAGCCTAACCTAAAACCAATCCATCTTCCTTTCATTATTCGATATGGTGGCGACATATTTCAAATTTGCGAACGTGTGGGTTCGGTTGTGAGGTTGGACAAGATTTTTACGAGCGAGCGGAGCGAGCGAGCAACGGTCACAATTTCCAAGCTATACATATACCTTATATTCCCTTCCATATATATCGTGTTATTATCTAATTTTGTCAGCCATTTCGGACATCACATTGCACTGTACTATGAGGAAGGAGTACTATTTATGTGAAACTATTCATAAACTGTAAACATGTGTCAGTAGGCAATAGGATAAATACTTCCGGCTCCTCGGGCTGGTGCGAATATTTCAATGTCCGTATGTGCCAAACCGTTGGTTTATGACACACCTATACGCGTCTCTCGCTCGCTGCGCTCGCTCGAAAACTATAGCCTAACCTAAAACCAATCCATCTTGCGTTCATTATTCGATATGATGGCGACATATTTCAAATTTGCGAACGTGTCGGATCGGTTGTGGGGTTGGACTAGATTTTTACGAGCGAGCGGAGCGAGCGAGCAACGGTCACAATTTCCAAGCTATACATATACCATATATTGTCTTGCATATATTTCGTGCTTGTACCTAATTTTGTCAGCCATTTCGGACATCACGTTGCACTGCACTATGAGGAAACGTTACTAATTATGTGAAACTATTGGTAAACCGTAAACATTTGTCAGAAGGCAATAGGATAAAGACTTCCGGCTCCTCGGGCAGGTGCGAATATTTCAATGTCCGTATGTGCCAAACCGTTGGTTTGTGACACACATTTACGCGTCTATCGTTCGCTGCGCTCGCACGAAAGCTATAGCCTAACCTAAAACCAATCCATCTTCCGTTCATTATTCGATATGGTGGCGACATATTTCAAATTTGCGAACGTGTGGGATCGGTAGTGAGGTTGGACTAGATTTTTACGAGCGAGCGGAGCGAGCGAGCAACGGTCACAATTTCAAAGCTATACATATACCTTATATTGCCTTCCATATATTTCGTGTTATTACCTAATTTTGTCAGCCATTTCGGACATCACATTGCATTGTACTATGTGGAAATAGTACTATTTATGTGAAACTATTCATAAACTGTAAACATGTGTCAGTAGGCAATAGGATAAATACTTCCGGCTCCTCGGGCTGGTGCGAATATTTCAATGTCCGTATGTGCCAAACCGTTGGTTTGTGACACACCTTTACGCGTCTATCGTTCGCTGCGCTCGCACGAAAGCTATAGCCTAACCTAAAACCAATCCATCTTCCGTTCATTATTCGATATGGTGGTGACATGTTTCAAATTTGCGAACGTGTGGGATCGGTTGTGAGGTTGGACAAGATTTTTACGAGCGAGCGGAGCGAGCGAGCAACGGTCACAATTTCCAAGCTATACATATACCATATATTGTCTTGCATATATTTCGTGCTTGTACCTAATTTTGTCAGCCATTTCGGACATCACGTTGCACTGTACTATGAGGAAACGTTACTAATTATGTGAAACTATTGGTAAACCGTAAACATTTGTCAGAAGGCAATAGGATAAAGACTTCCGGCTCCTCGGGCAGGTGCGAATATTTCAATGTCCGTATGTGCCAAACCGTTGGTTTGTGACACACATTTACGCGTCTATCGTTCGCTGCGCTCGCACGAAAGCTATAGCCTAACCTAAAACCAATCCATCTTCCGTTCATTATTCGATATGGTGGCGACATATTTCAAATTTGCGAACGTGTGGGATCGGTTGTGAGGTTGGACTAGATTTTTACGAGCGAGCGGAGCGAGCGAGCAACGGTCACAATTTCCAAGCTATACATATACCTTATATTGCCTTCCATATATTTCGTGTTATTACCTAATTTTGTTAGCCATTTCGGACATCACATTGCACTGTACTATGAGGAAATAGTACTATTTATGTGAAACTATTCATAAACTGTAAACATGTGTCGGTAGGCAATAGGATAAATACTTCCGGCTCCTCGGGCTGATGCGAATATTTCAATGTCCGTATGTGCCAAACCGTTGGTTTATGACACACCTATACGCGTCTCTCGCTCGCTGCGCTCGCTCGAAAACTATAGCCTTACCTAAAACCAATCCATCTTGCGTTCATTATTCGATATGATGGCGACATATTTCAAATTTGCGAACGTGTCGGATCGGTTGTGGGGTTGGACTAGATTTTTACGAGCGAGCGGAGCGAGCGAGCAACGGTCACAATTTCCAAGCTATACATATACCATATATTGTCTTGCATATATTTCGTGCTTGTACCTAATTTTGTCAGCCATTTCGGACATCACGTTGCACTGTACTATGAGGAAACGGTACTAATTATGTGAAACTACTGGTAAACCGTAAACATTTGTCAGAAGGCAATAGGATAAAGACTTCCGGCTCCTCGGGCTGGTGCGAATATTTCAATGTCCGTATGTGCCAAACCGTTGGTTTGTGACACACCTTTACGCGTCTCTCGTTCGCTGCGCTCGCACGAAAGCTATAGCCTAACCTAAAACCAATCCATCTTCCGTTCATTATTCGATATGGTGGCGACATATTTCAAATTTGCGAACGTGTCGGATCGGTTGTGAGGGTGGACTAGATTTTTTCGAGCCAGCGGAGCGAGCGAGCAACGGTCACAATTTCCAAGCTATACATATACCTTATATTGCCTTGCATATATTTCGTGTTATTACCTAATTTTGTCAGCCATTTCGGACATCACATTGCACTGTACTATGAGGAAATAGTACTATTTATGTGAAACTATTCATAAACTGTAGACATGTGTCGGTAGGCAATAGGATAAATACTTCCGGCTCCTCGGGCTGGTGCGAATATTTCAATGTCCGTATGTGCCAAACCGTTGGTTTATGACACACCTATACGCGTCTCTCGCTCGCTGCGCACGCTCGAAAACTATAGCCTAACCTAAAACCAATCCATCTTGCGTTCATTATTCGATATGATGGCGACATGTTTCAAATTTGCGAACGTGTCGGATCGTTTGTGGGGTTGGACTAGATTTTTACGAGGGAGCGGAGCGAGCGAGCAAGGGTCACAATTTCCAAGCTATACATATACCATATATTGTCTTGCATATATTTCGTGCTTGTACCTAATTTTGTCAGCCATTTCGGACATCACGTTGCACTGTACTATGAGGAAACGTTACTAATTATGTGAAACTATTGGTAAACCGTAAACATTTGTCAGAAGGCAATAGGATAAAGACTTCCGGCTCCTCGGGCTGGTGCGAATATTTCAATGTCCGTATGTGCCAAACCGTTGGTTTGTGACACACCTTTACGCGTCTATCGTTCGCTGCGCTCGCACGAAAGCTATAGCCTAACCTGAAACCAATCCATCTTCCGTTCATTATTCGATATGGTGGCGACATATTTCAAATTTGCGAACGTGTGGGATCGGTTGTGAGGTTGGACTAGATTTTTACGAGCGAGCGGAGCGAGCGAGCGACGGTCACAATTTCCAAGCTATACATATACCTTATATTGCCTTCTATATATTTCGTGTTATTACCTAATTTTGTCAGCCATTTCGGACATCACATTGCACTGTACTATGAGGAAATAGTACTATTTATGTGAAACTATTCATAAACTGTAAACATGTGTCGGTAGGCAATGGGATAAATACTTCCGGCTCCTCGGGCTGGTGCGAATATTTCAATGTCCGTATGTGCCAAACCGTTGGTTTATGACACACCTATACGCGTCTCTCGCTCGCTGCGCTCGCTCGAAAACTATAGCCTTACCTAAAACCAATCCATCTTGCGTTCATTATTCGATATGATGGCGACATATTTCAAATTTGCGAACGTGTCGGATCGGATGTGGGGTTGGATTAGATTTTTACGAGCGAGCGGAGCGAGCGAGCAACGGTCACAATTTCCAAGCTATACATATACCATATATTGTCTTGCATATATTTCGTGCTTGTACCTAATTTTGTCAGCCATTTCGGACATCACGTTGCACTGTACTATGAGGAAACGTTACTAATTATGTGAAACTATTGGTAAACCGTAAACATTTGTCAGAAGGCAATAGGATAAAGACTTCCGGCTCCTCGGGCTGGTGCGAATATTTCAATGTCCGTATGTGCCAAACCGTTGGTTTGTGACACACCTTTACGCGTCTATCGTTCGCTGCGCTCGCACGAAAGCTATAGCCTAACCTGAAACCAATCCATCTTCCGTTCATTATTCGATATGGTGGCGACATATTTCAAATTTGCGAACGTGTGGGATCGGTTGTGAGGTTGGACAAGATTTTTACGAGCGAGCGGAGCGAGCGAGCGACGGTCACAATTTCCAAGCTATACATATACCTTATATTGCCTTCTATATATTTCGTGTTATTACCTAATTTTGTCAGCCATTTCGGACATCACATTGCACTGTACTATGAGGAAATAGTACTATTTATGTGAAACTATTCATAAACTGTAAACATGTGTCGGTAGGCAATAGGATAAATACTTCCGGCTCCTCGGGCTGGTGCGAATATTTCAATGTCCGTATGTGCCAAACCGTTGGTTTATGACACACCTATACGCGTCTCTCGCTCGCTGCGCTCGCTCGAAAACTATAGCCTTACCTAAAACCAATCCATCTTGCGTTCATTATTCGATATGATGGCGAAATATTTCAAATTTGCGAATGTGTCGGATCGGATGTGGGGTTGGATTAGATTTTTACGAGCGAGCGGAGCGAGCGAGCAACGGTCACAATTTCCAAGCTATACATATACCATATATTGTCTTGCATATATTTCGTGCTTGAACCTAATTTTGTCAGCCATTTCGGACATCACGTTGCACTGTACTATGAGGAAACGGTACTAATTATGTGAAACTATTGGTAAACCGTAAACATTTGTCAGAAGGCAATAGGATAAAGACTTCCGGCTCCTCGGGCTGGTGCGAATATATCAATGTCCGTATGTGCCAAACCGATGGTTTGTGACACACCTTTACGCGTCTCTAATTCGCTGCGCTCGCACGAAAGCTATAGCCTAACCTAAAACCAATCCATCTTCCGTTCATTATTCGATATGGTGGTGACATGTTTCAAATTTGCGAACGTGTGGGATCGGTTGTGAGGTTGGACAAGATTTTTACGAGCGAGCGGAGCGAGCGAGCAACGGTCACAATTTCCAAGCTATACATATAACTTATATTCCCTTCCATATATATCGTGTTATTACCTAACTTTGTCAGCCATTTCGGACATCACATTGCACTGTACTATGAGGAAGGAGTACTATTTATGTGAAACTATTCATAAACTGTAAACATGTGTCGGTAGGCAATAGGATACATACTTCCGGCTCCTCGGGCTGTTGCGAATATTTCAATGTCCGTATGTGCCAAACCGTTGGTTTATGACACACCTTTACGCGTCTCTCGCTCGCGGCGCACACTCGAAAACTATAGCCTAACCTAAAACCAATCCATCTTGCGTTCATTATTCGATACGATGGCGACATATTTCAAATTTGCGAACGTGTCGGATCGGTTGTGAGGTTGGACTAGATTTTTTCGAGCGAGCGGAGCGAGCGAGCAACGGTCACAATTTCCAAGCTATACATATACCTTATATTCCCTTCCATATATATCGTGTTATTATCTAATTTTGTCAGCCATTTCGGACATCACATTGCACTGTACTATGAGGAAGGAGTACTATTTATGTGAAACTATTCATAAACTGTAAACATGTGTCAGTAGGCAATAGGATAAATACTTCCGGCTCCTCGGGCTGGTGCGAATATTTCAATGTCCGTATGTGCCAAACCGTTGGTTTATGACACACCTATACGCGTCTCTCGCTCGCTGCGCTCGCTCGAAAACTATAGCCTAACCTAAAACCAATCCATCTTGCGTTCATTATTCGATATGATGGCGACATATTTCAAATTTGCGAACGTGTCGGATCGGTTGTGGGGTTGGACTAGATTTTTACGAGCGAGCGGAGCGAGCGAGCAACGGTCACAATTTCCAAGCTATACATATACCATATATTGTCTTGCATATATTTCGTGCTTGTACCTAATTTTGTCAGCCATTTCGGACATCACGTTGCACTGTACTATGAGGAAACGTTACTAATTATGTGAAACTATTGGTAAACCGTAAACATTTGTCAGAAGGCAATAGGATAAAGACTTCCGGCTCCTCGGGCAGGTGCGAATATTTCAATGTCCGTATGTGCCAAACCGTTGGTTTGTGACACACATTTACGCGTCTATCGTTCGCTGCGCTCGCACGAAAGCTATAGCCTAACCTAAAACCAATCCATCTTCCGTTCATTATTCGATATGGTGGCGACATATTTCAAATTTGCGAACGTGTGGGATCGGTTGTGAGGTTGGACTAGATTTTTACGAGCGAGCGGAGCGAGCGAGCAACGGTCACAATTTCCAAGCTACACATATACCTTATATTGCCTTCCATATATTTCGTGTTATTACCTAATTTTGTTAGCCATTTCGGACATCACATTGCACTGTACTATGAGGAAATAGTACTATTTATGTGAAACTATTCATAAACTGTAAACATGTGTCGGTAGGCAATAGGATAAATACTTCCGGCTCCTCGGGCTGATGCGAATATTTCAATGTCCGTATGTGCCAAACCGTTGGTTTATGACACACCTATACGCGTCTCTCGCTCGCTGCGCTCGCTCGAAAACTATAGCCTTACCTAAAACCAATCCATCTTGCGTTCATTATTCGATATGATGGCGACATATTTCAAATTTGCGAACGTGTCGGATCGGTTGTGGGGTTGGACTAGATTTTTACGAGCGAGCGGAGCGAGCGAGCAACGGTCACAATTTCCAAGCTATACATATACCATATATTGTCTTGCATATATTTCGTGCTTGTACCTAATTTTGTCAGCCATTTCAGACATCACGTTGCACTGTACTATGAGGAAACGGTACTAATTATGTGAAACTACTGGTAAACCGTAAACATTTGTCAGAAGGCAATAGGATAAAGACTTCCGGCTCCTCGGGCTGGTGCGAATATTTCAATGTCCGTATGTGCCAAACCGTTGGTTTGTGACACACCTTTACGCGTCTCTCGTTCGCTGCGCTCGCACGAAAGCTATAGCCTAACCTAAAACCAATCCATCTTCCGTTCATTATTCGATATGGTGGCGACATATTTCAAATTTGCGAACGTGTCGGATCGGTTGTGAGGGTGGACTAGATTTTTTCGAGCCAGCGGAGCGAGCGAGCAACGGTCACAATTTCCAAGCTATACATATACCTTATATTGCCTTCCATATATTTCGTGTTATTACCTAATTTTGTCAGCCATTTCGGACATCACATTGCACTGTACTATGAGGAAATAGTACTATTTATGTGAAACTATTCATAAACTGTAGACATGTGTCGGTAGGCAATAGGATAAATACTTCCGGCTCCTCGGGCTGGTGCGAATATTTCAATGTCCGTATGTGCCAAACCGTTGGTTTATGACACACCTATACGCGTCTCTCGCTCGCTGCGCACGCTCGAAAACTATAGCCTAACCTAAAACCAATCCATCTTGCGTTCATTATTCGATATGATGGCGACATGTTTCAAATTTGCGAACGTGTCGGATCGTTTGTGGGGTTGGACTAGATTTTTACGAGCGAGCGGAGCGAGCGAGCAACGGTCACAATTTCCAAGCTATACATATACCATATATTGTCTTGCATATATTTCGTGCTTGTACCTAATTTTGTCAGCCATTTCGGACATCACGTTGCACTGTACTATGAGGAAACGTTACTAATTATGTGAAACTATTGGTAAACCGTAAACATTTGTCAGAAGGCAATAGGATAAAGACTTCCGGCTCCTCGGGCTGGTGCGAATATTTCAATGTCCGTATGTGCCAAACCGTTGGTTTGTGACACACCTTTACGCGTCTATCGTTCGCTGCGCTCGCACGAAAGCTATAGCCTAACCTGAAACCAATCCATCTTCCGTTCATTATTCGATATGGTGGCGACATATTTCAAATTTGCGAACGTGTGGGATCGGTTGTGAGGTTGGACTAGATTTTTACGAGCGAGCGGAGCGAGCGAGCGACGGTCACAATTTCCAAGCTATACATATACCTTATATTGCCTTCTATATATTTCGTGTTATTACCTAATTTTGTCAGCCATTTCGGACATCACATTGCACTGTACTATGAGGAAATAGTACTATTTATGTGAAACTATTCATAAACTGTAAACATGTGTCGGTAGGCAATAGGATAAATACTTCCGGCTCCTCGGGCTGGTGCGAATATTTCAATGTCCGTATGTGCCAAACCGTTGGTTTATGACACACCTATACGCGTCTCTCGCTCGCTGCGCTCGCTCGAAAACTATAGCCTTACCTAAAACCAATCCATCTTGCGTTCATTATTCGATATGGTGGCGACATATTTCAAATTTGCGAACGTGTGGGATCGGTTGTGAGGTTGGACTAGATTTTTACGAGCGAGCGGAGCGAGCGAGCAACGGTCACAATTTCCAAGCTATACATATACCTTATATTGTCTTGCATATATTTCGTGCTTGTACCTAATTTTGTCAGCCATTTCGGACATCACGTTGCACTGTACTATGAGGAAACGGTACTAATTATGTGAAACTATTGGTAAACCGTAAACATTTGTCAGAAGGCAATAGGATAAAGACTTCCGGCTCCTCGGGCTGGTGCGAATATATCAATGTCCGTATGTGCCAAACCGATGGTTTGTGACACACCTTTACGCGTCTCTCGTTCGCTGCGCTCGCACGAAAGCTATAGCCTAACCTAAAACCAATCCATCTTCCGTTCATTATTCGATATGGTGGTGACATGTTTCAAATTTGCGAACGTGTGGGATCGGTTGTGAGGTTGGACAAGATTTTTACGAGCGAGCGGAGCGAGCGAGCAACGGTCACAATTTCCAAGCTATACATATAACTTATATTCCCTTCCATATATATCGTGTTATTACCTAATTTTGTCAGCCATTTCGGACATCACATTGCACTGTACTATGAGGAAGGAGTACTATTTATGTGAAACTATTCATAAACTGTAAACATGTGTCGGTAGGCAATAGGATAGATACTTCCGGCTCCTCGGGCTGTTGCGAATATTTCAATGTCGTATGTGCCAAACCGTTGGTTTATGACACACCTTTACGCGTCTCTCGCTCGCGGCGCACACTCGAAAACTATAGCCTAACCTAATACCAATCCATCTTGCGTTCATTATTCGATACGATGGCGACATATTTCAAATTTGCGAACGTGTCGGATCGGTTGTGAGGTTGGACTAGATTTTTTCGAGCGAGCGGAGCGAGCGAGCAACGGTCACAATTTCCAAGCTATACATATACCATATATTGTCTTGCATATATTTCGTGCTTGTACCTAATTTTGTCAGCCATTTCGGACATCACATTGCATTGTACTATGTGGAAATAGTACTATTTATGTGAAACTATTCATAAACTGTAAACATGTGTCGGTAGGCAATAGGATAAATACTTCCGGCTCCTCGGGCTGGTGCGAATATTTCAATGTCCGTATGTGCCAAACCGTTGGTTTGTGACACACCTTTACGCGTCTATCGTTCGCTGCGCTCGCACGAAAGCTATAGCCTAACCTAAAACCAATCCATCTTCCGTTCATTATTCGATATGGTGGTGACATGTTTCAAATTTGCGAACGTGTGGGATCGGTTGTGAGGTTGGACAAGATTTTTACGAGCGAGAGGAGCGAGCGAGCAACGGTCACAATTTCCAAGCTATACATATACCATATATTGTCTTGCATATATTTCGTGCTTGTACCTAATTTTGTCAGCCATTTCGGACATCACGTTGCACTGTACTATGAGGAAACGTTACTAATTATGTGAAACTATTGGTAAACCGTAAACATTTGTCAGAAGGCAATAGGATAAAGACTTCCTGCTCCTCGGGCTGGTGCGAATATTTCAATGTCCGTATGTGCCAAACCGTTGGTTTGTGACACACCTTTACGCGTCTATCGTTCGCTGCGCTCGCACGAAAGCTATAGCCTAACCTAAAACCAATCCATCTTCCGTTCATTATTCGATATGGTGGTGACATGTTTCAAATTTGCGAACGTGTGGGATCGGTTGTGAGGTTGGACAAGATTTTTACGAGCGAGCGGAGCGAGCGAGCAACGGTCACAATTTCCAAGCTATACATAGCTTATATTCCCTTCCATATATATCATGTTATTACCTAATTTTGTCAGCCATTTCGGACATCACATTGCACTGTACTATGAGGAAGGAGTACTATTTATGTGAAACTATTCATAAACTGTAAACATGTGTCGGTAGGCAATAGGATAAATACTTCCGGCTCCTCGGGCTGGTGCGAATATTTCAATGTCCGTATGTGCCAAACCGTTGGTTTATGACACACCTATACGCGTCTCTCGATCGCGGCGCTCGCTCGAAAACTATAGCCTAACCTAAAACCAATCTATCTTGCGTTCATTATTCGATATGATGGCGACATGTTTTAAATTTGCGAACGTGTCGGATCGTTTGTGGGGTTGGACTAGATTTTTACGAGCGAGCGGAGCGAGCGAGCAACGGTCACAATTTCCAAGCTATACATATACCATATATTGTCTTGCATATATTTCGTGCTTGTACCTAATTTTGTCAGCCATTTCGGACATCACGTTGCACTGTACTATGAGGAAACGTTACTAATTATGTGAAACTATTGGTAAACCGTAAACATTTGTCAGAAGGCAATAGGATAAAGACTTCCTGCTCCTCGGGCTGGTGCGAATATTTCAATGTCCGTATGTGCCAAACCGTTGGTTTGTGACACACCTTTACGCGTCTATCGTTCGCTGCGCTCGCACGAAAGCTATAGCCTAACCTAAAACCAATCCATCTTCCGTTCATTATTCGATATGGTGGTGACATGTTTCAAATTTGCGAACGTGTGGGATCGGTTGTGAGGTTGGACAAGATTTTTACGAGCGAGCGGAGCGAGCGAGCAACGGTCACAATTTCCAAGCTATACATATAACTTATAATCCCCTCCATATATATCGTGTTCTTACCTAATTTTGTCAGCCATTTCGGACATCACATTGCACTGTACTATGAGGAAGGAGTACTATTTATGTGAAACTATTCATAAACTGTAAACATGTGTCGGTAGGCAATAGGATAAATACTTCCGGCTCCTCGGGCTGTTGCGAATATTTCAATGTCCGTATGTGCCAAACCGTTGGTTTATGACACACCTTTACGCGTCTCTCGCTCGCGGCGCACGCTCGAAAACTATAGCCTAACCTAAAACCAATCCATCTTGCGCTCATTATTCGATATGATGGCGACATATTTCAAATTTGCGAACGTGTCGGATCGGTTGTGGGGTTGGACTAAATTTTTACGAGCGAGCGGAGCGAGCGAGCAACGGTCACAATTTCCAAGCTATACATATACCATATATTGTCTTGCATATATTTCGTGCTTGTACCTAATTTTGTCAGCCATTTCGGACATCACATTGCATTGTACTATGTGGAAATAGTACTATTTATGTGAAACCATTCATTAACTGTAAACATGTGTCGGTAGGCAATAGGATAAATACTTCCGGCTCCTCGGGCTGGTGCGAATATTTCAATGTCCGTATGTGCCAAACCGTTGGTTTATGACACACCTATACGCGTCTCTCGATCGCGGCGCTCGCTCGAAAACTATAGCCTAACCTAAAACCAATCCATCTTGCGTTCATTATTCGATATGATGGCGACATGTTTTAAATTTGCGAACGTGTCGGATCGTTTGTGGGGTTGGACTAGATTTTTACGAGCGAGCGGAGCGAGCGAGCAACGGTCACAATTTCCAAGCTATACATATACCATATATTGTCTTGCATATATTTCGTGCTTGTACCTAATTTTGTCAGCCATTTCGGACATCACGTTGCACTGTACTATGAGGAAACGTTACTAATTATGTGAAACTATTGGTAAACCGTAAACATTTGTCAGAAGGCAATAGGATAAAGACTTCCGGCTCCTCGGACTGGTGCGAATATTTCAATGTCCGTATGTGCCAAACCGTTGGTTTGTGACACACCTTTACGCGTCTATCGTTCGCTGCGCTCGCACGAAAGCTATAGCCTAACCTAAAACCAATCCATCTTGCGTTCATTATTCGATATGATGGCGACATGTTTTAAGTTTGCGAACGTGTCGGATCGTTTGTGGGGTTGGACTAGAATTTTACGAGCGAGCGGAGCGAGCGAGCAACGGTCACAATTTCCAAGCTATACATATACCTTATATTGCCTTCCATATATTTCGTGTTATTACCTAATTTTGTCAGCCATTTCGGACATCACATTGCACTGTACTATGAGGAAGGAGTACTATTTATGTGAAACTATTCATAAACTGTAAACATGTGTCGGTAGGCAATAGGATAAATACTTCCGGCTCCTCGGGCTGTTCCGAATATTTAAATGTCCGTATGTGCCAAACCGTTGGTTTATGACACACCTTTACGCGTCTCTCGCTCGCGGCGCACGCTCGAAAACTATAGCCTAACCTAAAACCAATCCATCTTGCACTCATTATTCGATATGATGGCGACATATTTCAAATTTGCGAACGTGTGGGATCCGTTGTGAGGTTGGACTAGATTTTTTCGAGCGAGCGGAGCGAGCGAGCAACGGTCACAATTTCCAAGCTATACATATACCTTATATTGCCTTCCATATATTTCGTGTTATTACCTAATTTTGTCAGCCATTTCGGTCATCACATTGCACTGTACTATGAGGATATAGTACTATTTATGTGAAACTATTCATAAACTGTAAACATGTGTCGGTAGGCAATAGGATAAATACTTCCGGCTCCTCGGGCTGGTGCGAATATTTCAATGTCCGTATGTGCCAAACCGTTGGTTTATGACACACCTATACGCGTCTCTCGCTCGCTGCGCTCGCTCGAAAACTATAGCCTAACCTAAAACCAATCCATCTTGCGTTCATTATTCGATATGATGGCGACATATTTCAAATTTGCGAACGTGTCGGATCGGTTGTGGGGTTGGACTAGATTTTTACAAGCGAGCGGAGCGAGCGAGCAACGGTCACAATTTCCAAGCTATACATATACCTTATATTGCCTTCCATATATTTCGTGTTATTACCTAATTTTGTCAGCCATTTCGGACATCACATTGCACTGTACTATGAGGAAATAGTACTATTTATGTGAAACTATTCATAAACTGTAGACATGTGTCGGTAGGCAATAGGATAAATACTTCCGGCTCCTCGGGCTGGTGCGAATATTTCAATGTCCGTATGTGCCAAACCGTTGGTTTATGACACACCTATACGCGTCTCTCGCTCGCTGCGCACGCTCGAAAACTATAGCCTAACCTAAAACCAATCCATCTTGCGTTCATTATTCGATATGATGGCGACATATTTCAAATTTGCGAACGTGTCGGATCGGTTGTGGGGTTGGACTAGATTTTTACGAGCGAGCGGAGCGAGCGAGCAACGGTCACAATTTCCAAGCTATACATATACCATATATTGTCTTGAATATATTTCCTGCTTGTACCTAATTTTGTCAGCCATTTCGGACATCACGTTACACTGTACTATGAGGAAGCGGTACTAATTATGTGAAACTATTGGTAAACCGTAAACATTTGTCAGAAGGTAATAGGATAAAGACTTCCGGCTCCTCGGGCTGGTGCGAATATATCAATGTCCGTATCTGCAAAACCGATGGTTTGTGACACACCTTTACGCGTCTCTCGTTCGCTGCGCTCGCACGAAAGCTATAGCCTAACCTAAAACCAATCCATCTTCCGTTCATTATTCGATATGGTGGCGACATATTTCAAATTTGCGAACGTGTGGGTTCGGTTGTGAGGTTGGACAAGATTTTTACGAGCGAGCGGAGCGAGCGAGCAACGGTCACAATTTCCAAGCTATACATATACCTTATATTCCCTTCCATATATATCGTGTTATTACCTAATTTTGTCAGCCATTTCGGACATCACATTGCACTGTACTATGAGGAAATAGTACTATTTATGTGAAACTATTCATAAACTGTAAACATGTGTCGGTAGGCAATAGGATAAATACTTCCGGCTCCTCGGGCTGGTGCGAATATTTCAATGTCCGTATGTGCCAAACCGTTGGTTTATGACACACCTATACGCGTCTCACGCTCGCTGCGCTCGCTCGAAAACTATAGCCTAGCCTAAAACCAATCCATCTTGCGTTCATTATTCGATATGATGGCGACATGTTTCAAATTTGCGAACGTGTCGGATCGGTTGTGCGGTTGGACTAGATTTTTACGAGCGAGCGGAGCGAGCGAGCAACGGTCACAATTTCCAAGCTATACATATACCATATATTGTCTTGCATATATTTCGTGCTTGTACCTAATTTTGTCAGCCATTTCGGACATCACGTTGCACTGTACTATGAGGAAACGGTACTAATTATGTGAAACTATTGGTAAACCGTAAACATTTGTCAGAAGGCAATAGGATAAAGACTTCCGGCTTCTCGGGCTGGTGCGAATATATCAATGTCCGTATGTGCCAAACAGATGGTTTGTGACACACCTTTACGCGTCTCTCGTTCGCTGCGCTCGCACGAAAGCTATAGCCTAACCTAAAACCAATCCATCTTCCGTTCATTATTCGATATGGTGGCGACATATTTCAAATTTGCAAACGTGTGGGATCGGTTGTGAGGTTGGACTAGATTTTTACGAGCGAGCGGAGCGAGCGAGTAACGGTCACAATTTCCAAGCTATACATATACCTTATATTGCCTTCCATATATTTCGTGTTATTACCTAATTTTGTCAGCCATTTCGGACATCACATTGCACTGTACTATGAGGAAATAGTACTATTTATGTGAAACTATTCATAAACTGTAAACATGTGTCGGTAGGCAATAGGATAAATACTTCCGGCTCCTCGGGCTGGTGCGAATATTTCAATGTCCGTATGTGCCAAACCGTTGGTTTATGACACACCTATACGCGTCTCTCGCTCGCTGCGCTCGCTCGAAAACTATAGCCTAACCTAAAACCAATCCACCTTGCGTTCATTATTCGATATGATGGCGACATATTTCAAATTTGCGAACGTGTCGGATCGGTTGTGGGGTTGGACTAGAGTTTTACGAGCGAGCGGAGTGAGCGAGCAACGGTGACAATTTCCAAGCTATACATATACCATATATTGTCTTGCATATATTTCGTGCTTGTACCTAATTTTGTCAGCCATTTCCGACATCACGTTGCACTGTACTATGAGGAAACGGTACTAATTATGTGAAACTATTGGTAAACCGTAAACATTTGTCAGAAGGCAATAGGATAAAGACTTCCGGCTCCTCGGGCTGGTGCGAATATATCAATGTCCGTATGTGCCAAACCGATGGTTTGTGACACACCTCTACGCGTCTCTCGCTCGCTGCGCTCGCTCGAAAACTATAGCCTAACCTAAAACCAATCCATCTTGCGTTCATTATTCGATATGATGGCGACATATTTCAAATTTGCGAACGTGTCGGATCGGTTGTGGGGTTGGACTAGATTTTTACGAGCGAGCGGAGCGAGCGAGCAACGGTCACAATTTTCACGCTATACATATACCATATATTGTCTGGCATATATTTCGTGCTTGTACCTAATTTTGTCAGCCATTTCGGACATCACGTTGCACTGTACTATGAGGAAACGGTACTAATTATGTGAAACTATTGGTAAACCGTAAACATTTGTCAGAAGGCAATAGGATAAAGACTTCCGGCTCCTCGGGCTGTTGCGAATGTATCAATGTCCGTATGTGCCAAACCGATGGTTTGTGACACACCTTTACGCGTCTCTCGTTCGCTGCGCTCGCACATAAGCTATAGCCTAACCTAAAACCAATCCATCTTCCGCTCATTATTCGATATGGTGGCGACATATTTCAAATTTGCGAACGTGTGGGATCGGTTGTGAGGTTGGACTAGATTTTTACGAGCGAGCGGAGCGAGCGAGCAACGGTCACAATTTCGAAGCTATACATATACCTTATATTGCCTTCCATATATTTCGTGTTATTACCTAATTTTGTCAGCCATTTCGGACATCACATTGCACTGTACTATGAGGAAATAGTACTATTTATGTGAAACTATTCATAAACTGTAAACATGTGTCGGTAGGCAATAGGATAAATACTTCCGGCTCCTCGAGCTGGTGCGAATATTTCAATGTCCGTATGTGCCAAACCGTTGGTTTATGACACACCTATACGCGTATCTCGCTCGCGGCGCTCGCTCGAAAACTATAGCCTAACATAAAACCAATCCATCTTGCGATCATTATTCGATATGATGGCGACATATTTCAAATTTGCGAACGCGTCGGATCGGTTGTGGGGTTGGACTAGATTTTTACGAGCGAGCGGAGCGAGCGAGCAGCGGTCACAATTTGCAAGCTATACATATACCATATATTGTCTTGCATATATTTCATGCTTGTACCTAATTTTGTCAGCCATTTCGGACATCACGTTGCACTGTACTATGAGGAAACGGTACTAATTATGTGAAACTATTGGTAAACCGTAAACATTTGTCAGAAGGCAATAGGATAAAGACTTCCGGCTCCTCGGGCTGGTGCGAATATATCAATGTCCGTATGTGCCAAACCGATGGTTTGTGACACACCTTTACGCGTCTCTCGCTCGCTGCGCTCGCTCGAAAACTATAGCCTAACATAAAACCAATCCATCTTGCGTTCATTATTCGATATGATGGCGACATATTTCAAATTTGCGAACGCGTCGGATCGGTTGTGGGGTTGGACTAGATTTTTACGAGCGAGCGGAGCGAGCGAGCAGCGGTCACAATTTGCAAGCTATACATATACCATATATTGTCTTGCATATATTTCATGCTTGTACCTAATTTTGTCAGCCATTTCGGACATCACGTTGCACTGTACTATGAGGAAACGGTACTAATTATGTGAAACTATTGGTAAACCGTAAACATTTGTCAGAAGGCAATAGGATAAGGACTTCCGGCTCCTCGGGCTGGTGCGAATATTTCAATGTCCGTATGTGCCAAACCGTTGGTTTGTGACACACCTTTACGCGTCTCTCGTTCGCTGCGCTCTCACGAAAGCTATAGCCTAACCTAAAACCAATCCATCTTCCGTTCATTATTCGATATGGTGGCGACATATTTCAAATTTGCGAACGTGTCGGATCGGTTGTGAGGTTGGACTAGATTTTTTCGAGCGAGCGGAGCGAGCGAGCAACGATCACAATTTCCAACCTATACATACACCTTATATCGCCTTGCATATATGTCGTGTTATTATCTAATTCTGTCAGCCATTTCGGACATCACGTTGCATTGTACTATGTGGAAATAGTGCTATTTATGTGAAACTATTCATAAACTGTAAACATGTGTCGGTAGGCAATAAGATAAATACTTCCGGCTCCTCGGGCTGGTGCGAATATTTCAATGTCCGTATGTGCCAAACCGTTGGTTTATGACACACCGATACGCGTCTCTGGCTCGCGGCGCTCGCTCGAAAACTATAGCCTAACCTAAAACCAATCCATCTTGCGTTCATTATTCGATATGATGGCGACATATTTCAAATTTGCGAACGTTTCGGATCGGTTGTGGGGTTGGACTAGATTTTTACGCGCGAGCGGAGCGAGCGAGCAACGGTCACAATTTCCAAGCTATACATATACCATATATTGTCTTGCATATATTTCGAGCTTGTACCTAATTTTGTCAGCCATTTCGGACATCACGCTGCACTGTACTATGAGGAAGCGGTACTAATTATGTGAAACTATTGGTAAACCGTAAACATTTGTCAGAAGGCAATAGGATAAAGACTTCCGGCTCCTCGGGCTGGTGCGAATATTTCAATGTCCGTATGTGCCAAACCGTTGGTTTGTGACACACCTTTACGCGTCTCTCGTTCGCTGCGCTCGCACGAAAGCTATAGCCTAACCTAAAACCAATCCATCTTCCGTTCATTATTCGATATGGTGGCGACATATTTCAAATTTGCGAACGTGTCGGATCGGTTGTGAGGTTGGACTAGATTTTTACGAGCGAGCGGAGCGAGCGAGCAACGGTCACAATTTCCAAACTATACATATACCTTATATTGCCTTCCATATATTTCGTGTTATTACCTAATTTTGTCAGCCATTTCGGACATCACATTGCACTGTACTATGAGGAAATAGTACTATTTATGTGAAACTATTCATAAACTGTAAACATGTGTCGGTAGGCAATAGGATAAATACTGCCGGCTCCTCGGGCTGGTGCGAATATTTCAATATCCGTATGTGCCAAACCTTTGGTTTATGACACACCTTTACGCGTCTCTCGCTCGCTGCGCTCGCTCGGATACTATAGCCTAACCTAAAACCAATCCATCTTGCGTTCATTATTCGATATGATGGCGACATATTTCAAATTTGCGAACGTGTCGTATCGGTTGTGAGGTTGGACTAGATTTTTACGAGCAAGCGGAGCGAGCGAGCAACGGTCACAATTTCCAAGCTATACATATACCATATATTGCCTTGCATATATTTCGTGTTATTACCTAATTTTGTCAGCCATTTCGGACATCACATTGCACTGTACTATGAGGACATAGTACTATTTATGTGAAACTATTCATAATCTGTAAACATTTGTCAGAAAGCAATAGGATAATGCCTTCCGGCTCCTCGGGCTGGTGCGAATATATCAATGTCCGTATGTGCCAAACCGATGGTTTGTGACACACCTTTACGCGTCTCTCGTTCGCTGCGCTCGCACGAAAGCTATAGCCTAACCTAAGACCAATCCATCTTCCGTTCATTATTCGATATGGTGGCGACATATTTCAAATTTGCGAACGTGTGGGATCGGTTGTGCGGTTGGACTAGATTTTTACGAGCGAGCGGAGCGAGCGAGCAACGGTCACAATTTCCAAGCTATACATATACCTTATATTGCCTTCCATATATTTCGTGTTATTACCTAATTTTGTCAGCCATTTCGGACATCACGTTGCACTGTACTATGAGGAAACGGTACTAATTATGTGAGACTATTGGTAAACCGTAAACATTTGTCAGAAGGCAATAGGATAAAGACTTCCGGCTCCTCGGGCTGGTGCGAATATATCAATGTCCGTATGTGCCAAACCGATGGTTTGTGACACACCTTTACGCGTCTCTCGTTCGCTGCGCTCGCACGAAAGCTATAGCCTAACCTAAAACCAATCCATCTTCCGTTCATTATTCGATATGGTGGCGACATATTTCAAATTTGCGAACGTGTCGGATCGGTTGTGAGGTTGGACTAGATTTTTTCGAGCGAGCGGAGCGAGCGAGCAACGATCACAATTTCCATCCTATACATACACCTTATATCGCCTTGCATATATGTCGTGTTATTACCTAATTCTGTCAGCCATTTCGGACATCACGTTGCATTGTACTATGTGGAAATAGTGCTATTTATGTGAAACTATTCATAAACTGTAAACATGTGTCGGTAGGCAATAGGATAAATACTTCCGGCTCCTCGGGCTGGTGCGAATATTTCAATGTCCGTATGTGCCAAACCGTTGGTTTATGACACACCTTTACGCGTCTCTCGCTCGCGGCGCTCGCTCGAAAACTATAGCCTAACCTAAAACCAATCCATCTTGCGTTCATTATTCGATATGATGGCGACATATTTCAAATTTGCGAACGTGTCGGATCGGTTGTGAGGTTGGACTAGATTTTTACGAGCGAGCGGAGCGAGCGAGCAACGGTCACAATTTCCAAGCTATACATATACCATATATTGTCTTGCATATATTTCGAGCTTGTACCTAATTTTGTCAGCCATTTCGGACATCACGCTGCACTGTACTATGAGGAAACGGTACTAATTATGTGAAACTATTGGTAAACCGTAAACATTTGTCAGAAGGCAATAGGATAAAGACTTCCGGCTCCTCGGGCTGGTGCGAATATTTCAATGTCCGTATGTGCCAAACCGTTGGTTTGTGACACACCTTTACACGTCTCTCGTTCGCTGCGCTCGCACGAAAGCTATAGCCTAACCTAAAACCAATCCATCTTCCGTTCATTATTCGATATGGTGGCGACATATTTCAAATTTGCGAACGTGTCGGATCGGTTGTGAGGTTGGACTAGATTTTTACGAGCGAGCGGAGCGAGCGAGCAACGGTCACAATTTCCAAGCTATACATATACCTTATATTGCCTTCCATATATTTCGTGCTATTACCTAATTTTGTCAGCCATTTCGGACATCACATTGCACTGTACTATGAGGAAATAGTACTATTTATGTGAAACTATTCATAAACTGTAAACATCTGTCGGTAGGCAATAGGATAAATACTTCCGGCTCCTCGGGCTGGTGCGAATATTTCAATATCCGTATGTGCCAAACCTTTGGTTTATGACACACCTTTACGCGTCTCTCGCTCGCTGCGCTCGCTCGGATATTATAGCCTAACCCAAAACCAATCCATCTTGCGTTCATTATTCGATATGATGGCGACATATTTCAAATTTGCGAACGTGTCGTATCGGTTGTGAGGTTGGACTAGATTTTTACGAGCGAGCGGAGCGAGCGAGCAACGGTCACAATTTCCAAGCTATACATATACCATATATTGCCTTGCATATATTTCGTGTTATTACCTAATTTTGTCAGCCATTTCGGACATCACATTGCACTGTACTATAAGGACATAGTACTATTTATGTGAAACTATTCATAAACTGTAAAGATTTGTCAGAAGGCAATAGGATAAAGACTTCCGGCTCCTCGGGCTGGTGCGAATATATCAATGTCCGTATGTGCCAAACCGATGGTTTGTGACACACCTTTACGCGTCTCTCGTTCGCTGCGCTCGCACGAAAGCTATAGCCTAACCTAAAACCAATCCATCTTCCGTTCATTATTCGATATGGTGGCGACATATTTCAAATTTGCGAACGTGTCGGATCGGTTGTGAGGTTGGACTAGATTTTTTCGAGCGAGCGGAGCGAGCGAGCAACGATCACAATTTCCAACCTATACATACACCTTATATCGCCTTGCATATATGTCGTGTTATTACCTAATTCTGTCAGCCATTTCGGACATCACGTTGCACTGTACTATGAGGAAACGGTACTAATTATGTGAAACTGTTCATAAACTGTAAACATGTGTCGGTAGGCAATAGGATAAATACTTCCGGCTCCTCGGGCTGGTGCGAATATTTCAATATCCGTATGTGCCAAACCTTTGGTTTATGACACACCTTTACGCGTCTCTCGCTCGCTGCGCTCGCTCGGATACTATAGCCTAACCTAAAACCAATCCATCTTCCGTTCATTATTCGATATGGTGGCGACATATTTCAAATTTGCGAACGTGTGGGATCTGTTGTGAGGTTGGACTAGATTTTTACGAGCGAGCGGAGCGAGCGAGCAACGGTCACAATTTCCAAGCTATACATATACCTTATATTGCCTTGCATATATTTCGTGCTAGTACCTAACTTTGTCAGCCATTTCGGACATCACACTGCACTGTACTATGTGGAAATAGTACTATTTATGTGAAGCTATTCATAAACTGTAAACATGTGTCGGTAGGCAATAGGATAAATACTTCCGGCTACTCGGGCTGGTGCGAATATTTCAATGTCCGTATGTGCCAAACCGTTCGTTTATGACACACCTTTACGCGTATCTCGCTCGCTGCGCTCGCTCGGATATTATAGCCTAACCTAAAACCAATCCATCTTCCGTTCATTATTGGATATGGCGGCGACATATTTCAAATTTGCGAACGTGTCGGATCGCTTGTGAGGTTGGACTAGATTTTTGCGAGCGAGCGGAGCGAGCGAGCAATGGTCACAATTTCCAAGCTATACATATACCATATATTGCCTTGCATATATTTCGTGCTAGTACCTAATTGTGTCAGCCATTTCGGACATCACATTGCACTGTACTATGTGGAAATAGTACTATTTATGTGAAACGATTCATAAACTGTAAACATGTGTCGGTAGGCAATAGGATAAATACTTCCGGCTCCTCGGGCTGGTGCGAATTTTTCAATGTCCGTATGTGCCAAACCGTTGGTTTATGACACACCTTTACGCGTCTCTCGCTCGCTGCGCTCGTTCGAAAACTATAGCCTAACCTAAAACGAATCCATCTTCCGTTCATTATTCGATATGGTGGCGACATATTTCAAATTTGCGAACGTGTGGGATCGGTTGTGAGGTTGGACTAGATTTTTACGAGCGAGCGGAGCGAGCGAGCAACGGTCACAATTTCCAAGCTATACATATACCTTATATTGCCTTCCATATATTTCGTGTTATTACCTAATTTTGTCTGCAATTTCGGACATCACATTGCACTGTACTATGAGGAAATAGTACTATTTATGTGAAACTATTCATAAACTGTAAACATGTGTCGGTAGGCAATAGGATAAAGACTTCCGGCTCCTCGGGCTGGTGCGAATATTTCAATGTCCGTATGTGCCAAACCGTTGGTTTGTGACACACCTTTACACGTCTCTCGTTCGCTGCGCTCGCACGAAAGCTATAGCCTAACCTAAAACCAATCCATCTTCCGTTCATTATTCGATATGGTGGGGACATATTTCAAATTTGCGAACGTGTCGGATCGGTTGTGAGGTTGGACTAGATTTTTACGAGCGAGCGGAGCGAGCGAGCAACTGTCACAATTTCCAAGCTATACATATACCTTATATTGCCTTCCATATATTTCGTGTTATTACCTAATTTTGTCAGCCATTTCGGACATCACATTGCACTGTACTATGACGACATAGTACTATTTATGTGAAACTATTCATAAACTGTAAACATGTGTCGGTAGGCAATAGGATAAATACTTCCGGCCCCTCGGGCTGGTGCGAATATTTCAATGTCCGTATGTGCCAAACCGTTGGTTTATGACACACCTTTACGCGTCTCTCGCTCGCGGCGCTCGCACGAAAGCTATAGCCTAACCTAAAACCAATCCATCTTCCGTTCATTATTCGATATGGTGGCGACATATTGCAAATTTGCGAACGTGTCGGATCGGTTGTGAGGTTGGACTAGATTTTTGCGAGCGAGCGGAGCGAGCGAGCAACGGTCAAAATTTCCAAGCTATACATATACCATATATTGTCTTGCATATATTTCGTGCTTGTACCTAATTTTGTCAGCCATTTCGGACATCACGTTGCACTGTACTATGAGGAAACGGTACTAATTATGTGAAACTATTGGTAAACCGTAAACATTTGTCAGAAGGCAATAGGATAAAGACTTCCGGCTCCTCGGGCTGTTGCGAATGTATCAATGTCCGTATGTGCCAAACCGATGGTTTGTGACACACCTTTACGCGTCTCTCGTTCGCTGCGCTCGCACGAAAGCTATAGCCTAACCTAAAACCAATCCATCTTCCGCTCATTATTCGATATGGTGGCGACATATTTCAAATTTGCGAACGCGTGGGATCGGTTGTGAGGTTGGACTAGATTTTTACGAGCGAGCGGAGCGAGCGAGCAGCGGTCACAATTTGCAAGCTATACATATACCATATATTGTCTTGCATATATTTCATGCTTGTACCTAATTTTGTCAGCCATTTCGGACATCACGTTGCACTGTACTATGAGGAAACGGTACTAATTATGTGAAACTATTGGTAAACCGTAAACATTTGTCAGAAGGCAATAGGATAAGGACTTCCGGCTCCTCGGGCTGGTGCGAATATTTCAATGTCCGTATGTGCCAAACCGTTGGTTTGTGACACACCTTTACGCGTCTCTCGTTCGCTGCGCTCGCACGAAAGCTATAGCCTAACCTAAAACCAATCCATCTTCCGTTCATTATTCGATATGGTGGCGACATATTTCAAATTTGCGAACGTGTCGGATCGGTTGTGAGGTTGGACTAGATTTTTTCGAGCGAGCGGAGCGAGCGAGCAACGATCACAATTTCCAACCTATACATACACCTTATATCGCCTTGCATATATGTCGTGTTATTATCTAATTCTGTCAGCCATTTCGGACATCACGTTGCATTGTACTATGTGGAAATAGTGCTATTTATGTGAAACTATTCATAAACTGTAAACATGTGTCGGTAGGCAATAAGATAAATACTTCCGGCTCCTCGGGCTGGTGCGAATATTTCAATGTCCGTATGTGCCAAACCGTTGGTTTATGACACACCGATACGCGTCTCTGGCTCGCGGCGCTCGCTCGAAAACTATAGCCTAACCTAAAACCAATCCATCTTGCGTTCATTATTCGATATGATGGCGACATATTTCAAATTTGCGAACGTTTCGGATCGGTTGTGGGGTTGGACTAGATTTTTACGCGCGAGCGGAGCGAGCGAGCAACGGTCACAATTTCCAAGCTATACATATACCATATATTGTCTTGCATATATTTCGAGCTTGTACCTAATTTTGTCAGCCATTTCGGACATCACGCTGCACTGTACTATGAGGAAGCGGTACTAATTATGTGAAACTATTGGTAAACCGTAAACATTTGTCAGAAGGCAATAGGATAAAGACTTCCGGCTCCTCGGGCTGGTGCGAATATTTCAATGTCCGTATGTGCCAAACCGTTGGTTTGTGACACACCTTTACGCGTCTCTCGTTCGCTGCGCTCGCACGAAAGCTATAGCCTAACCTAAAACCAATCCATCTTCCGTTCATTATTCGATATGGTGGCGACATATTTCAAATTTGCGAACGTGTCGGATCGGTTGTGAGGTTGGACTAGATTTTTACGAGCGAGCGGAGCGAGCGAGCAACGGTCACAATTTCCAAACTATACATATACCTTATATTGCCTTCCATATATTTCGTGTTATTACCTAATTTTGTCAGCCATTTCGGACATCACGTTGCACTGTACTATGAGGAAACGGTACTAATTATGTGAGACTATTGGTAAACCGTAAACATTTGTCAGAAGGCAATAGGATAAAGACTTCCGGCTCCTCGGGCTGGTGCGAATATATCAATGTCCGTATGTGCCAAACCGATGGTTTGTGACACACCTTTACGCGTCTCTCGTTCGCTGCGCTCGCACGAAAGCTATAGCCTAACCTAAAACCAATCCATCTTCCGTTCATTATTCGATATGGTGGCGACATATTTCAAATTTGCGAACGTGTCGGATCGGTTGTGAGGTTGGACTAGATTTTTTCGAGCGAGCGGAGCGAGCGAGCAACGATCACAATTTCCAACCTATACATACACCTTATATCGCCTTGCATATATGTCGTGTTATTACCTAATTCTGTCAGCCATTTCGGACATCACGTTGCATTGTACTATGTGGAAATAGTGCTATTTATGTGAAACTATTCATAAACTGTAAACATGTGTCGGTAGGCAATAGGATAAATACTTCCGGCTCCTCGGGCTGGTGCGAATATTTCAATGTCCGTATGTGCCAAACCGTTGGTTTATGACACACCTTTACGCGTCTCTCGCTCGCGGCGCTCGCTCGAAAACTATAGCCTAACCTAAAACCAATCCATCTTCCGTTCATTATTCGATATGGTGGCGACATGTTTCGAATTTGCGAACGTGTGGGATCGGTTGTGAGGTTGGACCAGATTTTTTCGAGCGAGCGGAGCGAGCGAGCAACGATCACAATTTCCAACCTATACATACACCTTATATTGTCTTGCATATATTTCGTGCTTGTACCTAATTTTGTCAGCCATTTCGGACATCACGTTGCACTGTACTATGAGGAAAAGGTACTAATTATGTGAAACTATTGGTAAACCGTAAACATTTGTCAGATGGCAATAGGATAAAGACTTCCGGCCCCTCGGGCTGGTGCGAATATTTCAATATCCGTATGTGCCAAACCGATGGTTTCTGACACACCTTTACGCGTCTCTCGTTCGCTGCGCTCGCACGAAAGCTATAGCCTAACCTAAAACCAATCCATCTTGCGTTCATTATCCGACATGATGGCGACATATTTCAAATTTGCGAACGTGTCGGATCGGTTGTGGGGTTGGACTAGATTTTTACGTGCGAGCGGAGCGAGCGAGCAACGGTCACAATTTCCAAGCTATACATATACCATATATTGTCTTGCATATATTTCGTGCTTGTACCTAATTTTGTCAGCCATTTCGGACATCACGTTGCACTGTACTATGAGGAAACGGTACTAATTATGTGAAACTATTGGTAAACCGTAAACATTTGTCAGAAGGCAATAGGATAAAGACTTCCGGCTCCTCGGGCTGGTGCGAATATTTCAATGTCCGTATGTGCCAAACCGTTGGTTTGTGACACACCTTTACGCGTCTCTCGTTCGCTGCGCTCGCACGAAAGCTATGGCCTAACCTAAAACCAATCCATCTTCCGTTCATTATTCGATATGGTGGCGACATATTTCGAATTTGCGAACGTGTGGGATCGGTTGTGAGGTTGGACTAGATTTTTACGAGCGCGCGGAGCGAGCGAGCAACGGTCACAATTTCCAAGCTATACATATACCTTATATTGCCTTCCATATATTTCGTGTTATTACCTAATTTTGTCAGCCATTTCGGACATCACATTGCACTGTACTATGAGGAAATAGTACTATTTATGTGAAACTATTCATAAACTGTAAACATTTGTCAGTAGTCAATAGGATAAAGACATCCGGCTCCTCGGGCTGGTGCGAATATTTCAATGTCCGTATGAGCCAAACCGTTGGTTTATGACACACCTATACGCGTCCCACGCTCGCTGCGCTCGCTCGAAAACTATAGCCTAACCTAAAACCAATCCATCTTGCGTTCATTATTCGATATGATGGCGACATATTTCAAATTTGCGAACGTGTCGGATCGGTTGTAAGGTTGGACTAGATTTTTTCGAGCAAGCGGAGCGAGCGAGCAACGATCACAATTTCCAACCTATACATACACCTTATATTGCCTTGCATATATGTCGTGTTATTACCTAATTTTGTCTGCCATTTCGGACATCACGTTGCACTGTACTATGAGGAAACCGTACTAATTATGTGAAACTATTGGTAAACCGTAAACATTTGTCAGAAGGCAATAGGATAAAGACTTCCGGCTCCTCGGGCTGGTGCGAATATATCAATGTCCGTATGTGCCAAACCGATGGTTTGTGACACACCTTTACGCGTCTCTCGTTCGCTGCGCTCGCACGAAAGCTATAGCCTAACCTAAAACCAATCCATCTTCCGTTCATTATTCGATATGGTGGCGACATGTTTCGAATTTGCGAACGTGTGGGATCGGTTGTGAGGTTGGACCAGATTTTTACGAGCGAGCGGAGCGAGCGTGCAACGGTCACAATTTCCAAGCTATACATATACCTTATATTGCCTTGCTTATATTTCGTGCTAGTACCTAATTTTGTCAGCCATTTCAGACATCACATTGCACTGTACTATGTGGAAATAGTACTATTTATGTGAAACTATTCATAAACTGTAAACATGTATCGGTAGGCAATAGGATAAATACTTCCGGCTCCTCGGGCTGGTGCGAATATTTCAATGTCCGTATGTGCCAAACCGTTGGTTTCTGACACACCTTTACGCGTCTCTCGCTCGACGCGCTCGCTCGAAAACTATAGCCTAACCTAAAACCAATCCATCTTGCGTTCATTATTCGATATGATGGCTACATATTTCAAATTTGCGAACGTGTTGGATCGGTTGTGAGGTTGGACTAGATTTTTGCGAGCGAGCGGAGCGAGCGAGCAACGGTCACAATTTCCAAGCTATACATTTACCATATATTGCCTGGCATATATTTCGTGTTATTACCTAATTTTGTCAGCCATTTCGGACATCACATTGCACTGCACTATGTGGAAGTAGTACTATTTATGTGAAACTATTCATAAACTGTAAACATGTGTCGGTAGGCAATAGGATAAATACTTCCGGCTCCTCGGGCTGGTGCGAATATTTCAATGTCCGTATGTGCCAAACCGATGGATTGTGACACACCTCTCCGCGTCCCTCGCTCGCCGTGCTCGCTCGAAAGCTATAGCCTAACCTAAAAACAATCCCTCTTGCGTTAGTCATTCGACATGGAGGCGACTTATTTCAAATTTGGGAACGTGTCGGATCGGATGTGAGGTTGGACTAGATTTTTACGAGCGAGCGGAGCGAGCGAGCAACGGTCACAATTTCCAAGCTATACATATACCTTATATTGCCTTCCATATATTTCGTGTTATTACCTAATTTTGTCAGCCATTTCGGACATCACATTGCACTGTACTATGTGGAAATAGTACTATTTATGTGAAACTATTCATAAACTGTAAACATGTGTCGGTAGGCAATAGGATAAATACTTCCGGCTCCTCGGGCTGGTGCGAATATTTCAATGTCCGTATGTGCCAAACCGTTGGTTTGTGACACACCTTTACGCGTCTCTCACTCGCTACGCTCGCTCGAGAGCTATAGCCTAACCTAAAAGCAATCCCTCTTGCGTTAGTCATTCGACATGAAGGCGACTTATTTCAAATTTGGGAACGTGTCGGATCGAATGTGAGGTTGGACCAGATTTTTACGAGCGAGCGGAGCGAGCGAGCAACGATCACAATTTCCAACCTATACATACACCTTATATTGCCTTGCATATATGTCGTGTTATTACCTAATTTTGTCTGCCATTTCGGACATCACATTGCACTGTACTATGAGGAAACGGTACTAATTATGTGAAACGGTTGGTAAACCGTAAACATTTGTCAGAAGGCAATAGGATAAAGACTTTCGGCTCCTTGGGCTGGTGCGAATATTTCAATGTCCGTATGTGCCAAACCGTTGGTTTGTGACACACCTTTACGCGGCTCTCGCTCGCTGCGCTCGCACGAAAGCTATAGCCTAACCTAAAACCAATCCATCTTCCGTTCATTATTCGATATGGTGGCGACATGTTTCGAATTTGCGAACGTGTGGGATCGGTTGTGAGGTTGGACCAGATTTTTACGAGCGAGCGGAGCGTGCGTGCAACGGTCACAATTTCCAAGCTATACATATACCTTATATTGCCTTGCTTATATTTCGTGCTAGTACCTAATTTTGTCAGCGATTTCGGACATCACATTGCTCTGTACTATGAGGAAACTGTACTAATTATGTGAAACTATTGTTAAACCGTAAACATTTGTCAGAAGGCTATAGGATAAAGACTTCCGGCCCCTCGAGCTGGTACGAATATTTTAATATCCGTATGTGCCAAACCGTTGGTTTATGACACACCTTTACGCGTCTCTCGCTCGACGCGCTCGCTCGAAAACTATAGCCTAACCTAAAACCAATCCATCTTGCGTTCATTATTCGATATGATGGCGACATATTTCAAATTTGGGAACGTGTCGGATCGAATGTGAGGTTGGACTGGATTTTTACAAGCAAGCGGAGCGGGCAAGCAACGGTCACAATTTCCAAGCTATACATGTACCATATATTGCCTTGCATATATTTCGTGTTATTACGTAATTTTGTCAGCCATTTCGGACATCACATTGCACTGTACTATGTGGAAATAGTACTATTTATGTGAAACTATTCATAAACTGTAAACATGTGTCGGTAGGCAATAGGATAAATACTTCCGGCTCCTCGGGCTGGTGCGAATATTTCAATGTCCGTATGTGCCAAACCGTTGGTTTGTGACGCACCTTTACGCGTCTCTCACTCGCTGCGCTCGCACGAAAGCTATAGCCTAACCTAAAACCCATCCATCTTCCGTTCATTATTGGATATGCTGGCGACATATTTCAAATTTGCGAACGTGTCGGATCGAATGTGAGGTTGGACCAGATTTTTACGAGCGAGCGGAGCGAGCGAGCGGAGCGAGCGAGCAATGGTCACAATTTCCAAGCTATACATATACCTTAGATTGCCTTCCATATATTTCGTGTTATTACCAAATTTCGTCAGCCATTTCGGACATCACATTGCACTGTACTATGTGGAAATAGTACTTTTTATGCGAAACTATTGGTAAACTGTAAACATTTGTCAGTAGCAATAGGATAAAGACTTCCGGCTCCTCGGGCTGGTGCGAATATTTCAATGTCCGTATGTGCCAAACCGATGGATTGTGACACACCTTTACGCGTCTCTCGCTCGACGCGCTCGCTCGAAAACTATAGCCTAATCTAAAACCAATCCATCTTGCGTTCATTATTCGATATGATGGCGACATATTTCACCTTTTGGGAACGTGTCGGATCGAATGTGAGGTTGGACTGGATTTTTACGAGCAAGCGGAGCGAGCGAGCAACGGTCACAATTTCCAAGCTATACATATACCTTATATTGCCTTGTTTATATTTCGTATTATTACCTACTTTTGTCAGCCATTTTGGACATCACATTGCACTGTTATATGTGGAAATAGTACTATTTATGTGAAACTATTCATAAACTGTAAGCATTTGTCAGTAGGCAATAGGATAAAGACTTCCGGCTCCTCGGGCTGGTGCGATTGTTTCAATGTCCGTATGTGCCAAACCGTTGGTTTCTGACACACCTTTACGCGTCTCTCGCTCGACGCGCTCGCTCGAAAACTATAGCCTAACCTAAAACCAATCCATCTTGCGTTCATTATTCGATATGATGGCGACATATTTCAAATTTGCGAACGTGTCGGATCGGTTGTGGGGTTGGACTAGATTTTTACGAGCGAGCGGAGCGAGCGAGCCACGGTCACAATTTCCAAGCTATACATATACCATATATTGTCTTGCATATATTTCGTGCTTGTACCTAATTTTGTCAGCCATTTCGGACATCACATTGCACTGTACTATGTGGAAATAGTACTATTTATGTGAAACTATTGGTAAACTGTAAACATTTGTCAGTAGCAATAGGATAAAGACTTCCGGCTCCTCGGGCTGGTGCGAATATTTCAATGTCCGTATGTGCCAAACCGATGGATTGTGACACACCTCTCCGCGTCCCTCGCTCGCCGTGCTCGCTCGAAAGCTATAGCCTAACCTAAAAACAATCCCTCTTGCGTTAGTCATTCGACATGGAGGCGACTTATTTCAAATTTGGGAACGTGTCGGATCGGATGTGAGGTTGGACTAGATTTTTACGAGCGAGCGGAGCGAGCGAGCAACGGTCACAATTTCCAAGCTATACATATACCTTATATTGCCTTCCATATATTTCGTGTTATTACCTAATTTTGTCAGCCATTTCGGACATCACATTGCACTGTACTATGTGGAAATAGTACTATTTATGTGAAACTATTCATAAACTGTAAACATGTGTCGGTAGGCAATAGGATAAATACTTCCGGCTCCTCGGGCTGGTGCGAATATTTCAATGTCCGTATGTGCCAAACCGTTGGTATGTGACACACATTTACGCGTCGCTCGCTCGCTGCGCTCGCTCGAAGACTATAGCCTAACCTAAAACCAATCCATCTTGCGTTCATTATTCGATATGGTGGCGACATATTTCAAATTTGCGAACGTGTGGGATCGGTTGTGAGGTTGGACTAGATTTTTACGAGCGAGCGGAGCGAGCGAGCAACGGTCACAATTTCCAAGCTATACATATACCTTATATTGCCTTCCATATATTTCGTGTTATTACCTAATTTTGTCAGCCATTTCGGACATCACATTGCACTGTACTATGAGGAAATAGTACTATTTATGTGAAACTATTCATAAACTGTAAACATGTGTCGGTAGGCAATAGGATAAATACTTCCGGCTCCTCGGGCTGGTGCGAATATTTCAATGTCCGTATGTGCCAAACCGTTGGTTTATGACACACCTTTACGCGTCGTTCGCTCGCTGCGCTCGCTCGAAAACTATAGCCTAACCTAAAACCAATCCATCTTCCGTCATTCTTCGATATGGTGGCGACATATTTCAAATTTGCGAACGTGTCGGATCGCTTGTGAGCTTGGACTAGATTTTTTCGAGCGAGCGGAGCGAGCGAGCAACGATCACAATTTCCAACCTATACATACACCTTATATTGACTTCCATATATTTCGTGTTATTACCTAATTTTGTCTAGCATTTCGGACATCACATTGCACTGTACTATGAGGAAACGGTACTAATTATGTGAAACTGTTGGTAAACCGTAAACATTTGTCAGAAGGCAATAGGATAAAGACTTCCGGCTCCTCGGGCTGGTGCGAATATTTCAAAGTACCCATGTGCCAAACCGTTTGATTGTGACACACCTCTCCGCGTCCCTCGCTCGTCATGCTCGCTCGAAAGCTATAGCCTAACCTAAAAACAATCCCTCTTGCGTTAGTCATTCGACATGGAGGCGACTTATTTCAAATTTGGGAACGTGTCGGATCGGATGTGAGGTTGGACTAGATTTTTACGAGCGAGCGGAGCGAGCGAGCAACGGTCACAATTTCCAAGCTATACATATACCTTATATTGCCTTCCATATATTTCGTGTTATTACCAAATTTTGTCAGCCATTTCGGACATCACATTGCACTGTACTATGAGGAAACGGTACTAATTATGTGACACTATTATTAGACCCTAAACATTTGTCAGAAGGCAATAGAATAAAGACTTCCGGCTCCTCGGGCTGGTGCGAATATTTCAAAGTCCCCATGTGCCAAACCGTTTGATTGTGACACACCTCTCCGCGTCCCTCGCTCGTCATGCTCGCTCGAAAGCTATAGCCTAACCTAAAACCAATCCAGCTTCCGTTCATTATTTGATATGATGGCGACATGTCTCGAATTTGCGAACGTGTCGGATCGGTTGTGAGGTTGGACCAGATTTTTACGAGCGAGCGGAGCGAGCGTGCAGCAGTCACAATTTCCAAGCTATACATATACCTTATATGGCCTTGCATATATTTCGTGTTAGTACCTAATATAGTCAGCCATTTCGGACATCACATTGCACTGTACTATGAGGAAACGGTACTAATTATGTGACACTATTATTAGACCCTAAACATTTGTCAGAAGGCAATAGAATAAAGACTTCCGGCTCCTCGGGCTGGTGCGAATATTTCAAAGTCCCCATGTGCCAAACCGTTTGATTGTGACACACCTCTCCGCGTCCCTCGCTCGTCATGCTCGCTCGAAAGCTATAGCCTAACCTAAAACCAATCCAGCTTCCGTTCATTATTTGATATGATGGCGACATGTCTCGAATTTGCGAACGTGTCGGATCGGTTGTGAGGTTGGACCAGATTTTTACGAGCGAGCGGAGCGAGCGTGCAGCAGTCACAATTTCCAAGCTATACATATACCTTATATGGCCTTGCATATATTTCGTGTTAGTACCTAATATAGTCAGCCATTTCGGACATCACATTGCACTGTACTATGAGGAAATAGTACTATTTATGTGAAACTATTCATAAACTGTAAACATGTGTCGGTAGGCAATAGGATAAATACTTCCGGCTCCTCGGGCTGGTGCGAATATTTCAATGTCCGTATGTGCCAAACCGTTGGTTTATGACACACCTTTACGCGTCGCTCTCTCGCTGCGCTCGCTCGAAAACTATAGCCTAACCTAAAACCAATCCATCTTCCGTCATTCTTCGATATGGTGGCGACATATTTCAAATTTGCGAACGTGACGGATCGGTTGTGAGGATGGACTAGATTTTTACGAGCGAGCGGAGCGAGCGAGCAACGGTCACAATTTCCAAGCTATACATATACCATATATTGTCTTGCATATATTTCGTGCTTGTACCTAATTTTGTCAGCCATTTCGGACATCACGTTGCACTGTACTATGAGGAAACGGTACTAATTATGTGAAACTATTGGTAAACCGCAAACATTTGTCAGAAGGCAATAGGATAAAGACTTCCGGCTCCTCGGGCTGGTGCGAATATATCAATGTCCGTATGTGCCAAACCGATGGTTTGTGACACACCTTTACGCATCTCTCGTTCGCTGCGCTCGCACGAAAGCTATAGCCTAACCTAAAACCAATCCATCTTCCGTTCATTATTCGATATGGTGGCGACATATTTCAAATTTGCGAACGTGTGGGATCGGTTGTGAGGTTGGACTAGATTTTTACGGGCGAGCGGAGCGAGCGAGCAACGGTCACAATTTCCAAGCTATACATATACCATATATTGTCTTGCATATATTTCGTGCTTGTACCTAATTTTGTCAGCCATTTCGGACATCACGTTGCACTGTACTATGAGGGAACGGTACTAATTATGTGAAACTATTGGTAAACCGTAAACATTTGTCAGAAGGCAATTGGATAAAGACTTCCGGCTCCTCGGGCTGGTGCGAATATTTCAACGTCCGTATGTGCCAAACCGTTGGTTTGTGACACACCTTTACGCGTCTCTCGGTCGCTGCGCTCGCGCGAAAGCTTTAGCCTAACCTAAAACCAATCCATCTTCCGTTCATTATTCGATATGGTGGCGACATATTTCAAATTTGCGAACGTGTCGGATCGGTTGTGAGGTTGGACTAGATTTTTTCGAGCGAGCGGAGCGAGCGAGCAACGGTCGCAATTTCCAAGCTATACATATATCTTATATTGCCTTGCATATATTTCGTGTTATTACCTAATTTTGTCAGCCATTTCGGACATCACATTGCACTGTACTATGAGGAAATAGTACTATTTATGTGAAACTATTCGTAAACTGTAAACATGTGTCGGTAGGCAATAGGATAAATACTTCCGGCTCCTCGGGCTGGTGCGAATATTTCAATGTCCGTATGTGCCAAACCGTTGGTTTATGACACACCTACACGCGTCTCTCGCTCGCTGCGCTCGCTCGAAAACTATAGCCTAACCTAAAACCAATCCATCTTGCGTTCATTATTCGATATGATGGCGACATATTTCAAATTTGCGAACGTGTCGAATCGGTTGTGAGGATGGACTAGATTTTTACGAGCGAGCGGAGCGAGCGAGCAACGGTCACAATTTCCAAGCTATACATATACCATATATTGTCTTGCATATATTTCGTGCTTGTACCTAATTTTGTCAGCCATTTCGGACATCACGTTGCACTGTACTATGAGGAAACGGTACTAATTATGTGAAACTATTGGTAAACCGTAAACATTTGTCAGAAGGCAATAGGATAAAGACTTCCGGCTCCTCGGGCTGGTGCGAATATATCAATGTCCGTATGTGCCAAACCGATGGTTTGTGACACACCTTTACGCATCTCTCGTTCGCTGCGCTCGCACGAAAGCTATAGCCTAACCTAAAACCAATCCATCTTCCGTTCATTAATCGATATGGTGGCGACATATTTCAAATTTGCGAACGTGTGGGATCGGTTGTGAGGTTGGACTAGATTTTTACGGGCGAGCGGAGCGAGCGAGCAACGGTCACAATTTCCAAGCTATACATATACCATATATTTTCTTGCATATATTTCGTGCTTGTACCTAATTTTGTCAGCCATTTCGGACATCACGTTGCACTGTACTATGAGGAAACGGTACTAATTATGTGAAACTATTGGTAAACCGTAAACATTTGTCAGAAGGCAATAGGATAAAGACTTCCGACTCCTCGGGCTGGTGCGAATATTTCAACGTCCGTATGTGCCAAACCGTTGGTTTGTGACACACCTTTACGCGTCTCTCGTTTGCTGCGCTCGCACGAAAGCTTTAGCCTAACCTAAAACCAATCCATCTTCCGTTCATTATTCGATATGGTGGCGACATATTTCAAATTTGCGAACGTGTCGGATCGGTTGTGAGGTTGGACTAGATTTTTTCGAGCGAGCGAGCAACGATCACAATTTCCAACCTATACATACACCTTATATTGCCTTGCATATATGTCGTGTTATTACCTAATTTTGTCAGCCATTTCGGACATCACATTGCATTGTACTATGTGGAAATAGTACTATTTATGTGAAACTATTCATAAACTGTAAACGTGTGTCGGTAGGCAATAGGATAAATACTTCCGGCACCTCGGGCTGATGCGAATATTTCAATGTCCGTATGTGCCAAACCGTTGGTTTATGACACACCTATACGCGTCTCTCGCTCGCGGCGCTAGCTCGAAAACTATAGCATAACCTAAAACCAATCCATCTTGCGTTCATTATTCGATATGATGGCGACATTTTTCAAATTTGCGAACGTGTCGGATCAGTTGTGAGGTTGGAGTAGATTTTTACGAGCGAGCGGAGCGAGCGAGCAACGGTCACAATTTCCAAGCTATACATATACCATATATTGTCTTGCATATATTTCGTGCTTGTACCTAATTTTGTCAGCCATTTCGGACATCACATTGCACTGTACTATGAGGAAATAGTACTATTTATGTGAAACTATTCATAAACTGTAAACATGTGTCGGTAGGCAATAGGATAAATACTTCCGGCTCCTCGGGCTGGTGCGAATATTTCAATGTCCGTATGTGCCAAACCGTTGGTTTGAGACACACATTTACGCGTCGCTCGCTCGCTGCTCTCGCTCGAAAACTATAGCCTAACCTAAAACCAATCCATCTTCCGTCATTCTTCGATATGATGGCGACATATTTCACATTTGCGAACGTGTCGGATCGGTTGTGGGGTTGGACTAGATTTTTACGAGCGAGCGGAGCGAGCGAGCAACGGTCACAATTTCCAAGCTATACATATACCATATATTGTCTTGCATATATTTCGTGCTTGTACCAATTTTTGTCAGCCATTTCGGACATCACGTTGCACTGTACTATGAGGAAATAGTACTATTTATGTGAAACTATTGGTAAACCGTAAACATTTGTCAGAAGGCAATTGGATAAAGACTTCCGGCTCCTCGGGCTGGTGCGGATATTTCAACGTCTGTATGTGCCAAACCGTTGGTTTGTGACACACCTTTACGCGTCTCTCGTTTGCTGCGCTCGCACGAAAGCTTTAGCCTAACCTAAAACCAATCCATCTTCCGTTCATTATTCGATATGGTGGCGACATATTTCAAATTTGCGAACGTGTCGGATCGGTTGTGAGGTTGGACTAGATTTTTTCGAGCGAGCGAGCAACGATCACAATTTCCATCCTATACATACACCTTATATTGCCTTGCATATATGTCGTGTTATTACCTAATTTTGTCAGCCATTTCGGACATCACATTGCATTGTACTATGTGGAAATAGTACTATTTATGTGAAACTATTCATAAACTGTAAACGTGTGTCGGTAGGCAATAGGATAAATACTTCCGGCACCTCGCGCTGATGCGAATATTTCAATGTCCGTATGTGCCAAACCGTTGGTTTATGACACACCTATACGCGTCTCTCGCTCGCGGCGCTAGCTCGAAAACTATAGCCTAACCTAAAACCAATCCATCTTGCGTTCATTATTCGATATGATGGCGACATATTTCAAATTTGCGAACGTGTCGGATCAGTTGTGAGGTTGGAGTAGATTTTTACGAGCGAGCGGAGCGAGCGAGCAACGGTCACAATTTCCAAGCTATACATATACCATATATTGTCTTGCATATATTTCGTGCTTGTACCTAATTTTGTCAGCCATTTCGGACATCACATTGCACTGTACTATGAGGAAATAGTACTATTTATGTGAAACTATTCATAAACTGTAAACATGTGTCGGTAGGCAATAGGATAAATACTTCCGGCTCCTCGGGCTGGTGCGAATATTTCAATGTCCGTATATGCCAAACCGTTGGTTTGAGACACACATTTACGCGTCGCTCGCTCGCTGCTCTCGCTCGAAAACTATAGCCTAACCTAAAACCAATCCATCTTCCGTCATTCTTCGATATGATGGCGACATATTTCACATTTGCGAATGTGTCGGATCGGTTGTGTGGTTGGACTAGATTTTTACGAGCGAGCGGAGCGAGCGAGCAACGGTCACAATTTCCAAGCTATACATATACCATATATTGTCTTGCATATATTTCGTGCTTGTACCAATTTTTGTCAGCCATTTCGGACATCACGTTGCACTGTACTATGAGGAAACCGTACTAATTATGTGAAACTATTGGTAAACCGTAAACATTTGTCAGAAGGCAATAGGATAAAGACTTCCGGCTCCTCGGGCTGGTGCGAATATTTCAATGTCCGTACGTGCCAAACCGTTGGTTTGTGACACACCTTTACGCGTCTCTCGTTCGCTGCGCTCGCACGAAAGCTATAGCCTAACCTAAAACCAATCCATCTTCCGTTCATTATTCGATATGGTGGCGACATATTTCAAATTTGCGAACGTGTGGGATCGGTTGTGAGGTTGGACTAGATTTTTACGAGCGAGCGGAGCGAGCGAGCAACGGTCACAATTTCCAAGCTATACATATACCTTATATTGCCTTCCATATATTTCGTGTTATTACCTAATTTTGTCAGCCATTTCGGACATCACATTGCACTGTACTATGAGGAAACAGTACTATTTATGTGAAACTATTCATAAACTGTAAACATGTGTCGGTAGGCAATAGGATAAATACTTCCGGCTCCTCGGGCTGGTGCGAATATTTCAATGTCCGTATGTGCCAAACCGTTGGTTTATGACACACCTATACGCGTCTCTCGCTCGCTGCGCTCGCTCGAAAACTATAGCCTAACCTAAAACCAATCCATCTTGCGTTCATTATTCGATATGATGGCGACATATTTCAAATTTGCGAACGTGTCGGATCGGTTGTGAGGATGGACTAGATTTTTACGAGCGAGCGGAGCGAGCGAGCAACGGTCACAATTTCCAAGCTATACATATACCATATATTGTCTTGCATATATTTCGTGCTTGTACCTAATTTTGTCAGCCATTTCGGACATCACGTTGCACTGTACTATGAGGAAACGGTACTAATTATGTGAAACTATTGGTAAACCGTAAACATTTGTCAGAAGGCAATAGGATAAAGACTTCCGGCTCCTCGGGCTGGTGCGAATATATCAATGTCCGTATGTGCCAAACCGATGGTTTGTGACACACCTTTACGCATCTCTCGTTCGCTGCGCTCGCACGAAAGCTATAGCCTAACCTAAAACCAATCCATCTTCCGTTCATTAATCGATATGGTGGCGACATATTTCAAATTTGCGAACGTGTGGGATCGGTTGTGAGGTTGGACTAGATTTTTACGGGCGAGCGGAGCGAGCGAGCAACGGTCACAATTTCCAAGCTATACATATACCATATATTTTCTTGCATATATTTCGTGCTTGTACCTAATTTTGTCAGCCATTTCGGACATCACGTTGCACTGTACTATGAGGAAACGGTACTAATTATGTGAAACTATTGGTAAACCGTAAACATTTGTCAGAAGGCAATAGGATAAAGACTTCCGACTCCTCGGGCTGGTGCGAATATTTCAACGTCCGTATGTGCCAAACCGTTGGTTTGTGACACACCTTTACGCGTCTCTCGTTTGCTGCGCTCGCACGAAAGCTTTAGCCTAACCTAAAACCAATCCACCTTCCGTTCATTATTCGATATGGTGGCGACATATTTCAAATTTGCGAACGTGTCGGATCGGTTGTGAGGTTGGACTAGATTTTTTCGAGCGAGCGAGCAACGATCACAATTTCCAACCTATACATACACCTTATATTGCCTTGCATATATGTCGTGTTATTACCTAATTTTGTCAGCCATTTCGGACATCACATTGCATTGTACTATGTGGAAATAGTACTATTTATGTGAAACTATTCATAAACTGTAAACGTGTGTCGGTAGGCAATAGGATAAATACTTCCGGCACCTCGGGCTGATGCGAATATTTCAATGTCCGTATGTGCCAAACCGTTGGTTTATGACACACCTATACGCGTCTCTCGCTCGCGGCGCTAGCTCGAAAACTATAGCATAACCTAAAACCAATCCATCTTGCGTTCATTATTCGATATGATGGCGACATATTTCAAATTTGCGAACGTGTCGGATCAGTTGTGAGGTTGGAGTAGATTTTTACGAGCGAGCGGAGCGAGCGAGCAACGGTCACAATTTCCAAGCTATACATATACCATATATTGTCTTGCATATATTTCGTGCTTGTACCTAATTTTGTCAGCCATTTCGGACATCACATTGCACTGTACTATGAGGAAATAGTACTATTTATGTGAAACTATTCATAAACTGTAAACATGTGTCGGTAGGCAATAGGATAAATACTTCCGGCTCCTCGGGCTGGTGCGAATATTTCAATGTCCGTATGTGCCAAACCGTTGGTTTGAGACACACATTTACGCGTCGCTCGCTCGCTGCTCTCGCTCGAAAACTATAGCCTAACCTAAAACCAATCCATCTTCCGTCATTCTTCGATATGATGGCGACATATTTCACATTTGCGAACGTGTCGGATCGGTTGTGGGGTTGGACTAGATTTTTACGAGCGAGCGGAGCGAGCGAGCAACGGTCACAATTTCCAAGCTATACATATACCATATATTGTCTTGCATATATTTCGTGCTTGTACCAATTTTTGTCAGCCATTTCGGACATCACGTTGCACTGTACTATGAGGAAATAGTACTATTTATGTGAAACTATTGGTAAACCGTAAACATTTGTCAGAAGGCAATTGGATAAAGACTTCCGGCTCCTCGGGCTGGTGCGGATATTTCAACGTCTGTATGTGCCAAACCGTTGGTTTGTGACACACCTTTACGCGTCTCTCGTTTGCTGCGCTCGCACGAAAGCTTTAGCCTAACCTAAAACCAATCCATCTTCCGTTCATTATTCGATATGGTGGCGACATATTTCAAATTCGCGAACGTGTCGGATCGGTTGTGAGGTTGGACTAGATTTTTTCGAGCGAGCGAGCAACGATCACAATTTCCATCCTATACATACACCTTATATTGCCTTGCATATATGTCGTGTTATTACCTAATTTTGTCAGCCATTTCGGACATCACATTGCATTGTACTATGTGGAAATAGTACTATTTATGTGAAACTATTCATAAACTGTAAACGTGTGTCGGTAGGCAATAGGATAAATACTTCCGGCACCTCGCGCTGATCCGAATATTTCAATGTCCGTATGTGCCAAACCGTTGGTTTATGACACACCTATACGCGTCTCTCGCTCGCGGCGCTAGCTCGAAAACTATAGCCTAACCTAAAACCAATCCATCTTGCGTTCATTATTCGATATGATGGCGACATATTTCAAATTTGCGAACGTGTCGGATCAGTTGTGAGGTTGGAGTAGATTTTTACGAGCGAGCGGAGCGAGCGAGCAACGGTCACAATTTCCAAGCTATACATATACCATATATTGTCTTGCATATATTTCGTGCTTGTACCTAATTTTGTCAGCCATTTCGGACATCACATTGCACTGTACTATGAGGAAATAGTACTATTTATGTGAAACTATTCATAAACTGTAAACATGTGTCGGTAGGCAATAGGATAAATACTTCCGGCTCCTCGGGCTGGTGCGAATATTTCAATGTCCGTATATGCCAAACCGTTGGTTTGAGACACACATTTACGCGTCGCTCGCTCGCTGCTCTCGCTCGAAAACTATAGCCTAACCTAAAACCAATCCATCTTCCGTCATTCTTCGATATGATGGCGACATATTTCACATTTGCGAACGTGTCGGATCGGTTGTGTGGTTGGACTAGATTTTTACGAGCGAGCGGAGCGAGCGAGCAACGGTCACAATTTCCAAGCTATACATATACCATATATTGTCTTGCATATATTTCGTGCTTGTACCAATTTTTGTCAGCCATTTCGGACATCACGTTGCACTGTACTATGAGGAAACCGTACTAATTATGTGAAACTATTGGTAAACCGTAAACATTTGTCAGAAGGCAATAGGATAAAGACTTCCGGCTCCTCGGGCTGGTGCGAATATTTCAATGTCCGTACGTGCCAAACCGTTGGTTTGTGACACACCTTTACGCGTCTCTCGTTCGCTGCGCTCGCACGAAAGCTATAGCCTAACCTAAAACCAATCCATCTTCCGTTCATTATTCGATATGGTGGCGACATATTTCAAATTTGCGAACGTGTGGGATCGGTTGTGAGGTTGGACTAGATTTTTACGGGCGAGCGGAGCGAGCGAGCAACGGTCACAATTTCCAAGCTATACATATACCATATATTTTCTTGCATATATTTCGTGCTTGTACCTAATTTTGTCAGCCATTTCGGACATCACGTTGCACTGTACTATGAGGAAACGGTACTAATTATGTGAAACTATTGGTAAACCGTAAACATTTGTCAGAAGGCAATAGGATAAAGACTTCCGACTCCTCGGGCTGGTGCGAATATTTCAACGTCCGTATGTGCCAAACCGTTGGTTTGTGACACACCTTTACGCGTCTCTCGTTTGCTGCGCTCGCACGAAAGCTTTAGCCTAACCTAAAACCAATCCACCTTCCGTTCATTATTCGATATGGTGGCGACATATTTCAAATTTGCGAACGTGTCGGATCGGTTGTGAGGTTGGACTAGATTTTTTCGAGCGAGCGGAGCGAGCGAGCAACGGTCACAATTTCCAAGCTATACATATACCATATATTGTCTTGCATATATTTCGTGCTTGTACCAATTTTTGTCAGCCATTTCGGACATCACGTTGCACTGTACTATGAGGAAATAGTACTATTTATGTGAAACTATTGGTAAACCGTAAACATTTGTCAGAAGGCAATTGGATAAAGACTTCCGGCTCCTCGGGCTGGTGCGGATATTTCAACGTCCGTATGTGCCAAACCGTTGGTTTGTGACACACCTTTACGCGTCTCTCGTTTGCTGCGCTCGCACGAAAGCTTTAGCCTAACCTAAAACCAATCCATCTTCCGTTCATTATTCGATATGGTGGCGACATATTTCAAATTTGCGAACGTGTCGGATCGGTTGTGAGGTTGGAGTAGATTTTTACGAGCGAGCGGAGCGAGCGAGCAACGGTCACAATTTCCAAGCTATACATATACCATATATTGTCTTGCATATATTTCGTGCTTGTACCTAATTTTGTCAGCCATTTCGGACATCACATTGCACTGTACTATGAGGAAATAGTACTATTTATGTGAAACTATTCATAAACTGTAAACATGTGTCGGTAGGCAATAGGATAAATACTTCCGGCTCCTCGGGCTGGTGCGAATATTTCAATGTCCGTATGTGCCAAACCGTTGGTTTGAGACACACATTTACGCGTCGCTCGCTCGCTGCTCTCGCTCGAAAACTATAGCCTAACCTAAAACCAATCCATCTTCCGTCATTCTTCGATATGATGGCGACATATTTCACATTTGCGAACGTGTCGGATCGGTTGTGTGGTTGGACTAGATTTTTACGAGCGAGCGGAGCGAGCGAGCAACGGTCACAATTTCCAAGCTATACATATACCATATATTGTCTTGCATATATTTCGTGCTTGTACCAATTTTTGTCAGCCATTTCGGACATCACGTTGCACTGTACTATGAGGAAACGGTACTAATTATGTGAAACTATTGGTAAACCGTAAACATTTGTCAGAAGGCAATAGGATAAAGACTTCCGGCTCCTCGGGCTGGTGCGAATATTTCAATGTCCGTACGTGCCAAACCGTTGGTTTGTGACACAACTTTACGCGTCTCTCGTTCGCTGCGCTCGCACGAAAGCTATAGCCTAACCTAAAACCAATCCATCTTCCGTTCATTATTCGATATGGTGGCGACATATTTCAAATTTGCGAACGTGTGGGATCGGTTGTGAGGTTGGACTAGCTTTTTACGAGCGAGCGGAGCGAGCGAGCAACGGTCACAATTTCCAAGCTATACATATACCATATATTGTCTTGCATATATTTCGTGCTTGTACCTAATTTTGTCAGCCATTTCGGACATCACGTTGCACTGTACTATGAGGAAACGGTACTAATTATGTGAAACTATTGGTAAACCGTAAACATTTGTCAGAAGGCAATAGGATAAAGACTTCCGGCTCCTCGGGCTGGTGCGAATATATCAATGTCCGTATGTGCCAAACCGATGGTTTGTGACACACCTTTACGCGTCTCTCGTTCGCTGCGCTCGCACGAAAGCTATAGCCTAACCTAAAACCAATCCATCTTCCGTTCATTATTTATATGGTGGCGACATATTTCAAATTTGCGAACGTGTGGGATGGGTTGTGAGGTTGGACTAGATTTTTACGAGCGAGCGGAGCGAGCAAGCAACGGTCACAATTTCCAAGCTATACATATACCTTATATTGCCTTCCATATATTTCGTGTTATTACCTAATTTTGTCAGCCATTTCGGACATCACATTGCACTGTACTATGAGGAAATAGTACTATTTATGTGAAACTATTCATAAACTGTAAACATGTGTCGGTAGGCAATAGGATAAAGACTTCCGGCTCCTCGGGCTGGTGCGAATATATCAATGTCCGTATGTGCCAAACCGATGGTTTGTGACACACCTTTACGCGTCTCTCGTTCGCTGCGCTCGCACGAAAGCTATAGCCTAACCTAAAACCAATCCATCTTCCGTTCATTATTCGATATGATGGCGACATATTTCAAATTTGCGAACGTGTGGGATCGGTTGTGAGGTTGGACTAGATTTTTACGTGCGAGCGGAGCGAGCAAGCAACGGTCACAATTTCCAAGCTATACATATACCTTATATTGCCTTCCATATATTTCGTGCTTGTACCTAATTTTGTCAGCCATTTCGGACATCACATTGCACTGTACTATGAGGAAATAGTACTATTTATGTGAAACTATTCATAAACTGTAAACATGTGTCGGTAGGCAATAGGATAAATACTTCCGGCTCCTCGGGCTGGTGCGAATATTTCAATGTCCGTATGTGCCAAACCGTTGGTTTGAGACACACATTTACGCGTCGCTCGCTCGCTGCTCTCGCTCGAAAACTATAGCCTAACCTAAAACCAATCCATCTTCCGTCATTCTTCGATATGATGGCGACATATTTCACATTTGCGAACGTGTCGGATCGGTTGTGTGGTTGGACTAGATTTTTACGAGCGAGCGGAGCGAGCGAGCAACGGTCACAATTTCCAAGCTATACATATACCATATATTGTCTTGCATATATTTCGTGCTTGTACCAATTTTTGTCAGCCATTTCGGACATCACGTTGCACTGTACTATGAGGAAACGGTACTAATTATGTGAAACTATTGGTAAACCGTAAACATTTGTCAGAAGGCAATAGGATAAAGACTTCCGGCTCCTCGGGCTGGTGCGAATATTTCAATGTCCGTACGTGCCAAACCGTTGGTTTGTGACACACCTTTACGCGTCTCTCGTTCGCTGCGCTCGCACGAAAGCTATAGCCTAACCTAAAACCAATCCATCTTCCGTTCATTATTCGATATGGTGGCGACATATTTCAAATTTGCGAACGTGTGGGATCGGTTGTGAGGTTGGACTAGATTTTTACGAGCGAGCGGAGCGAGCGAGCAACGGTCATAATTTCCAAGCTATACATATACCTTATATTGCCTTCCATATATTTCGTGTTATTACCTAATTTTGTCAGCCATTTCGGACATCACATTGCACTGTACTATGAGGAAATAGTACTATTTATGTGAAACTATTCATAAACTGTAAACATGTGTCGGTAGGCAATAGGATAAATACTTCCGGCTCCTCGGGCTGGTGCGAATATTTCAATGTCCGTACGTGCCAAACCGTTGGTTTGTGACACACCTTTACGCGTCTCTCGTTCGCTGCGCTCGCACGAAAGCTATAGCCTAACCTAAAACCAATCCATCTTCCGTTCATTATTCGATATGGTGGCGACATATTTCAAATTTGCGAACGTGTGGGATCGGTTGTGAGGTTGGACTAGACTTTTACGAGCGAGCGGAGCGAGCGAGCAACGGTCATAATTTCCAAGCTATACATATACCTTATATTGCCTTCCATATATTTCGTGTTATTACCTAATTTTGTCAGCCATTTCGGACATCACATTGCACTGTACTATGAGGAAATAGTACTATTTATGTGAAACTATTCATAAACTGTAAACATGTGTCGGTAGGCAATAGGATAAATACTTCCGGCTCCTCGGGCTGGTGCGAATATTTCAATGTCCGTATGTGCCAAACCGTTGGTTTATGACACACCTATACGCGTCTCTCGCTCGCTGCGCTCGCTCGAAAACTATAGCCTAACCTAAAACCAATCCATCTTGCGTTCATTATTCGATATGATGGCGACATATTTCAAATTTGCGAACGTGTCGGATCGGTTGTGGGGTTGGACTAGCTTTTTACGAGCGAGCGGAGCGAGCGAGCAACGGTCACAATTTCCAAGCTATACATATACCATATATTGTCTTGCATATATTTCGTGCTTGTACCTAATTTTGTCAGCCATTTCGGACATCACGTTGCACTGTACTATGAGGAAACGGTACTAATTATGTGAAACTATTGGTAAACCGTAAACATTTGTCACAAGGCAATAGGATAAAGACTTCCGGCTCCTCGGGCTGGTGCGAATATATCAATGTCCGTATGTGCCAAACCGATGGTTTGTGACACACCTTTACGCGTCTCTCGTTCGCTGCGCTCGCACGAAAGCTATAGCCTAACCTAAAACCAATCCATCTTCCGTTCATTATTCGATATGATGGCGACATATTTCAAATTTGCGAACGTGTGGGATCGGTTGTGAGGTTGGACTAGATTTTTACGAGCGAGCGGAGCGAGCAAGCAACGGTCACAATTTCCAAGCTATACATATACCTTATATTGCCTTCCATATATTTCGTGTTATTACCTAATTTTGTCAGCTATTTCGGACATCACATTGCACTGTACTATGAGGAAATAGTACTATTTATGTGAAACTATTCATAAACTGTAAACATGTGTCGGTAGGCAATAGGATAAATACTTCCAGCTCCTCGGGCTGGTGCGAATATTTCAATGTCCGTATGTGCCAAACCGTTGGTTTATGACACACCTTTACGCGTCTCTCGCTCGCGGCGCTCGCTCGAAAACTATAGCCTAACCTAAAACCAATCCATCTTGCGTTCATTATTCGATATGATGGCGACATATTTCAAATTTGCGAACGTGTCGGATCGGTAGTGAGGTTGGACTAGATTTTTACGAGCGAGCGGAGCGAGCGAGCAACGGTCACAATTTCCAAGCTATACATATACCATATATTGTCTTGCATATATTTCGTGCTTGTACCTAATTTTGTCAGCCATTTCGGACATCACGTTGCACTGTACTATGTGGAAACGGTACTAATTATGTGAAACTATTGGTAAACCGTAAACATTTGTCAGAAGGCAATAGGATAAAGACTTCCGGCTCCTCGGGCTGGTGCGAATATTTCAACGTCCGTATGTGCCAAACCGTTGGTTTGTGACACACCTTTACGCGTCTCTCGTTCGCTGCGCTCGCACGAAAGGTATAGCCTAACCTAAAACCAATCCATCTTCCGTTCATTATTCGATATGGTGGCGACATATTTCAAATTTGCGAACGTGTCGGATCGGTTGTGAGGTTGGACTAGATTTTTTCGAGCGAGCGAGCACCGATCATAATTTCCAACCTATACATACACCTTATATTGCCTTGCATATATTTCGTGCTTGTACCTAATTTTGTCAGCCATTTCGGACATCACGTTGCACTGTACTATGAGGAAACGGTACTAATTATGTGAAACTATTGGTAAACCGTAAACATTTGTCAGAAGGCAATAGGATAAAGACTTCCGGCTCCTCGGGCTGGTGCGAATATTTCAACGTCCGTATGTGCCAGACCGTTGGTTTGTGACACACCTTTACGCATCTCTCGTTCGCTGCGCTCGCACGAAAGCTATAGCCTAACCTAAAACCAATCCATCTTCCGTTCATTATTCGATATGGTGGCGACATATTTCAAATTTGCGAACGTGTCGGATCGGTTGTGAGGTTGGACTAGATTTTTTCGAGCGAGCCAGCAACGATCACAATTTCCAACCTATACATACACCTTATATTGCCTTGCATATATGTCGTGTTATTACCTAATTTTGTCAGCCATTTGGGACATCACATTGCATTGTACTATGTGGAAAAGGTACTATTTATGTGAAACTATTCATAAACTGTAAACATGTGTCGGTAGGCAATAGGATAAATACTTCCGGCTCCTCGGGCTGATGCGAATATTTCAATGTCCGTATGTGCCAAACCGTTGTTTTATGACACACCTATACGCGTCTCTCGCTCGCTGCGCTCGCCCGAAAACTATAGCCTAACCTAAAACCAATCCATCTTGCGTTCATTATTCGATATGATGGCGACATATTTCAAATTTGCGAACGTGTCGGATCGGTAGTGGGGTTGGACTAGATTTTTACGAGCGAGCGGAGCGAGCGAGCAACGGTCACAATTTCCAAGCTATACATGTACCACGTATTGTCTTGCATATATTTCGTGCTTGTACCTAATTTTGTCAGCCATTTCGGACATCACGTTGCACTGTACTATGAGGAAGTAGTACTATTTATGTGAAACTATTCGTAAACTGTAAACATGTGTCGGTAGGCAATAGGATAAATACTTCCGGCTCCTCGGGCTGGTGCGAATATTTCAATGTCCGTATGTGCCAAACCGTTGGTTTATGACACACCTTTACGCGTCTCTCGCTAGCGGCGCTCGCTCGAAAACTATAGCCTAACCTAAAACCTATCCATCTTGCGTTCATTATTCAATATGATGGCGACATATTTCAAATTTGCGAGCGTGTCGGATCGGTTGTGAGGTTGGACTAGATTTTTACGAGCGAGCGGAGCGAGCGAGCAACGGTCACAATTTCCAAGCTATACATATACCATATATTGTCTTGCATATATTTCGTGCTTGTACCTAATTTTGTCAGCCATTTCGGACATCACGTTGCACTGTACTATGAGGAAACGGTACTAATTATGTGAAACTATTGGTAAACCGTAAACATTTGTCAGAAGGCAATAGGATAAAGACTTCCGGCTCCTCGGGCTGGTGCGAATATTTCAATGTCCGTATGTGCCAAACCGTTGGTTTATGACACACCTTTACGCGTCTCTCGTTCGCTGCGCTCGCACGAAAGCTTTAGCCTAACCTAAAACCAATCCATCTTCCGTTCATTATTCGATATGGTGGCGACATATTTCAAATTTGCGAACGTGTCGGATCGGTTGTGAGGTTGGACTAGATTTTTTCGAGCGAGCCAGCAACGATCACAATTTCCAACCTATACATACACCTTATATTGCCTTGCATATATGTCGTGTTATTACCTAATTTTGTCAGCCATTTCGGACATCACATTGCATTGTACTATGTGGAAATAGTACTATTTATGTGAAACTATTCATAAACTGTAAACGTGTGTCGGTAGGCAATAGGATAAATACTTCCGGCACCTCGCGCTGATGCGAATATTTCAATGTCCGTATGTGCCAAACCGTTGGGTTATGACACACCTATACGCGTCTCTCGCTCGCGGCGCTAGCTCGAAAACTATAGCCTAACCTAAAACCAATCCATCTTGCGTTCATTATTCGATATGATGGCGACATATTTCAAATTTGCGAACGTGTCGGATCAGTTGTGAGGTTGGAGTAGATTTTTACGAGCGAGCGGAGCGAGCGAGCAACGGTCACAATTTCCAAGCTATACATATACCATATATTGTCTTGCATATATTTCGTGCTTGTACCTAATTTTGTCAGCCATTTCGGACATCACATTGCACTGTACTTTGAGGAAATAGTACTATTTATGTGAAACTATTCATAAACTGTAAACATGTGTCGGTAGGCAATAGGATAAATACTTCCGGCTCCTCGGGCTAGTGCGAATATTTCAATGTCCGTATGTGCCAAACCGTTGGTTTGAGACACACATTTACGCGTCGCTCGCTCGCTGCTCTCACTCGAAAACTATAGCCTAACCTAAAACCAATCCATCTTCCGTCATTCTTCGATATGATGGCGACATATTTCACATTTGCGAACGTGTCGGATCGGTTGTGGGGTTGGACTAGATTTTTACGAGCGAGCGGAGCGAGCGAGCAACGGTCACAATTTCCAAGCTATACATATACCTTATATTGCCTTCCATATATTTCGTGTTATTACCTAATTTTGTCAGCCATTTCGGACATCACATTGCACTGTACTATGAGGAAATAGTACTATTTATGTGAAACTATTCATAAACTGTAAACATGTGTCGGTAGGCAATAGGATAAAGACTTCCGGCTCCTCGGGCTGGTGCGAATATATCAATGTCCGTATGTGCCAAACCGATGGTTTGTGACACACCTTTACGCGTCTCTCGTTCGCTGCGCTCGCACGAAAGCTATAGCCTAACCTAAAACCAATCCATCTTCCGTTCATTATTCGATATGGTGGCGACATATTTCAAATTTGCGAACGTGTGGGATCGGTTGTGAGGTTGGACTAGATTTTTACGAGCGAGCGGAGCGAGCAAGCAACGGTCACAATTTCCAAGCTATACATATACCTTATATTGCCTTCCATATATTTCGTGTTATTACCTAATTTTGTCAGCCATTTCGGACATCACATTGCACTGTACTATGAGGAAATAGTACTATTTATGTGAAACTATTCATAAACTGTAAACATGTGTCGGTAGGCAATAGGATAAATACTTCCAGCTCCTCGGGCTGGTGCGAATATTTCAATGTCCGTATGTGCCAAACCGTTGGTTTATGACACACCTTTACGCGTCTCTCGCTCGCGGCGCTCGCTCGAAAACTATAGCCTAACCTAAAACCAATCCATCTTGCGTTCATTATTCGATATGATGGCGACATATTTCAAATTTGCGAACGTGTCGGATCGGTAGTGAGGTTGGACTAGATTTTTACGAGCGAGCGGAGCGAGCGAGCAACGGTCACAATTTCCAAGCTATACATATACCATATATTGTCTTGCATATATTTCGTGCTTGGTCCTAATTTTGTCAGCCATTTCGGACATCACGTTGCACTGTACTATGAGGAAACGGTACTAATTATGTGAAACTATTGGTAAACCGTAAACATTTGTCAGAAGGCAATAGGATAAAGACTTCCGGCTCCTCGGGCTGGTGCGAATATTTCAACGTCCGTATGTGCCAAACCGTTGGTTTGTGACACACCTTTACGCGTCTCTCGTTCGCTGCGCTCGCACGAAAGGTATAGCCTAACCTAAAACCAATCCATCTTCCGTTCATTATTCGATATGGTGGCGACATATTTCAAATTTGCGAACGTGTCGGATCGCTTGTGAGGTTGGACTAGATTTTTTCGAGCGAGCGAGCAACGATCATAATTTCCAACCTATACATACACCTTATATTGCCTTGCATATATTTCGTGCTTGTACCTAATTTTGTCAGCCATTTCGGACATCACGTTGCACTGTACTATGAGGAAACGGTACTAATTATGTGAAACTATTGGTAAACCGTAAACATTTGTCAGAAGGCAATAGGATAAAGACTTCCGGCTCCTCGGGCTGGTGCGAATATTTCAACGTCCGTATGTGCCAAACCGTTGGTTTGTGACACACCTTTACGCGTCTCTCGGTCGCTGCGCTCGCACGAAAGCTTTAGCCTAACCTAAAACCAATCCATCTTCCGTTCATTATTCGATATGGTGGCGACATATTTCAAATTTGCGAACGTGTCGGATCGGTTGTGAGGTTGGACTAGATTTTTTCGAGCGAGCCAGCAACGATCACAATTTCCAACCTATACATACACCTTGTATTGCCTTGCATATATGTCGTGTTATTACCTAATTTTGTCAGCCATTTGGGACATCACATTGCATTGTACTATGTGGAAAAGGTACTACTTATGTGAAACTATTCATAAACTGTAAACATGTGTCGGTAGGCAATAGGATAAATACTTCCGGCTCCTCGGGCTGATGCGAATATTTCAATGTCCGTATGTGCCAAACCGTTGTTTTATGACACACCTATACGCGTCTCTCGCTCGCTGCGCTCGCTCGAAAACTATAGCCTAACCTAAAACCAATCCATCTTGCGTTCATTATTCGATATGATGGCGACATATTTCAAATTTGCGAACGTGTCGGATCGGTAGTGGGGTTGGACTAGATTTTTACGAGCGAGCGGAGCGAGCGAGCAACGGTCACAATTTCCAAGCTATACATGTACCACGTATTGTCTTGCATATATTTCGTGCTTGTACCTAATTTTGTCAGCCATTTCGGACATCACGTTGCACTGTACTATGAGGAAACGGTACTAATTATGTGAAACTATTGGTAAACCGCAAACATTTGTCAGAAGGCAATAGGATAAAGACTTCCGGCTCCTCGGGCTGGTGCGAATATATCAATGTCCGTATGTGCCAAACCGATGGTTTGTGACACACCTTTACGCATCTCTCGTTCGCTGCGCTCGCACGAAAGCTATAGCCTAACCTAAAACCAATCCATCTTCCGTTCATTATTCGATATGGTGGCGGCATATTTCAAATTTGCGAACGTGTGGGATCGGTTGTGAGGTTGGACTAGATTTTTACGGGCGAGCGGAGCGAGCGAGCAACGGTCACAATTTCCAAGCTATACATATACCATATATTGTCTTGCATATATTTCGTGCTAGTACCTAATTTTGTCAGCCATTTCGGACATCACGTTGCACTGTACTATGAGGAAACGGTACTAATTATGCGAAACTATTGGTAAACCGTAAACATTTGTCAGAAGGCAATTGGATAAAGACTTCCGGCTCCTCGGGCTGGTGCGAATATTTCAACGTCCGTATGTGCCAAACCGTTGGTTTGTGACACACCTTTACGCGTCTCTCGGTCGCTGCGCTCGCACGAAAGCTTTAGCCTAACCTAAAACCAATCCATCTTCCGTTCATTATTCGATAAGGTGGTGACATATTTCAAATTTGCGAACGTGTGGGATGGGTTGTGAGGTTGGACTAGATTTTTACGAGCGAGCGGAGCGAGCAAGCAACGGTCACAATTTCCAAGCTATACATATACCTTATATTGCCTTCCATATATTTCGTGTTATTACCTAATTTTGTCAGCCATTTCGGACATCACATTGCACTGTACTATGAGGAAATAGTACTATTTATGTGAAACTATTCATAAACTGTAAACATGTGTCGGTAGGCAATAGGATAAAGACTTCCGGCTCCTCGGGCTGGTGCGAATATATCAATGTCCGTATGTGCCAAACCGATGGTTTGTGACACACCTTTACGCGTCTCTCGTTCGCTGCGCTCGCACGAAAGCTATAGCCTAACCTAAAACCAATCCATCTTCCGTTCATTATTCGATATGGTGGCGACATATTTCAAATTTGCGAACGTGTGGGATCGGTTGTGAGGTTGGACTAGATTTTTACGAGCGAGCGGAGCGAGCAAGCAACGGTCACAATTTCCAAGCTATACATATACCTTATATTGCCTTCCATATATTTCGTGTTATTACCTAATTTTGTCAGCCATTTCGGACATCACATTGCACTGTACTATGAGGAAATAGTACTATTTATGTGAAACTATTCATAAACTGTAAACATGTGTCGGTAGGCAATAGGATAAATACTTCCAGCTCCTCGGGCTGGTGCGAATATTTCAATGTCCGTATGTGCCAAACCGTTGGTTTATGACACACCTTTACGCGTCTCTCGCTCGCGGCGCTCGCTCGAAAACTATAGCCTAACCTAAAACCAATCCATCTTGCGTTCATTATTCGATATGATGGCGACATATTTCAAATTTGCGAACGTGTCGGATCGGTAGTGAGGTTGGACTAGATTTTTACGAGCGAGCGGAGCGAGCGAGCAACGGTCACAATTTCCAAGCTATACATATACCATATATTGTCTTGCATATATTTCGTGCTTGGTCCTAATTTTGTCAGCCATTTCGGACATCACGTTGCACTGTACTATGAGGAAACGGTACTAATTATGTGAAACTATTGGTAAACCGTAAACATTTGTCAGAAGGCAATAGGATAAAGACTTCCGGCTCCTCGGGCTGGTGCGAATATTTCAACGTCCGTATGTGCCAAACCGTTGGTTTGTGACACACCTTTACGCGTCTCTCGTTCGCTGCGCTCGCACGAAAGGTATAGCCTAACCTAAAACCAATCCATCTTCCGTTCATTATTCGATATGGTGGCGACATATTTCAAATTTGCGAACGTGTCGGATCGCTTGTGAGGTTGGACTAGATTTTTTCGAGCGAGCGAGCAACGATCATAATTTCCAACCTATACATACACCTTATATTGCCTTGCATATATTTCGTGCTTGTACCTAATTTTGTCAGCCATTTCGGACATCACGTTGCACTGTACTATGAGGAAACGGTACTAATTATGTGAAACTATTGGTAAACCGTAAACATTTGTCAGAAGGCAATAGGATAAAGACTTCCGGCTCCTCGGGCTGGTGCGAATATTTCAACGTCCGTATGTGCCAAACCGTTGGTTTGTGACACACCTTTACGCGTCTCTCGGTCGCTGCGCTCGCACGAAAGCTTTAGCCTAACCTAAAACCAATCCATCTTCCGTTCATTATTCGATATGGTGGCGACATATTTCAAATTTGCGAACGTGTCGGATCGGTTGTGAGGTTGGACTAGATTTTTTCGAGCGAGCCAGCAACGATCACAATTTCCAACCAATACATACACCTTATATTGCCTTGCATATATGTCGTGTTATTACCTAATTTTGTCAGCCATTTGGGACATCACATTGCATTGTACTATGTGGAAATAGTACTATTTATGTGAAACTATTCATAAACTGTAAACGTGTGTCGGTAGGCAATAGGATAAATACTTCCGGCACCTCGCGCTGATGCGAATATTTCAATGTCCGTATGTGCCAAACCGTTGGGTTATGACACACCTATACGCGTCTCTCGCTCGCGGCGCTAGCTCGAAAACTATAGCCTAACCTAAAACCAATCCATCTTGCGTTCATTATTCGATATGATGGCGACATATTTCAAATTTGCGAACGTGTCGGATCAGTTGTGAGGTTGGAGTAGATTTTTACGAGCGAGCGGAGCGAGCGAGCAACGGTCACAATTTCCAAGCTATACATATACCATATATTGTCTTGCATATATTTCGTGCTTGTACCTAATTTTGTCAGCCATTTCGGACATCACATTGCACTGTACTTTGAGGAAATAGTACTATTTATGTGAAACTATTCATAAACTGTAAACATGTGTCGGTAGGCAATAGGATAAATACTTCCGGCTCCTCGGGCTAGTGCGAATATTTCAATGTCCGTATGTGCCAAACCGTTGGTTTGAGACACACATTTACGCGTCGCTCGCTCGCTGCTCTCACTCGAAAACTATAGCCTAACCTAAAACCAATCCATCTTCCGTCATTCTTCGATATGATGGCGACATATTTCACATTTGCGAACGTGTCGGATCGGTTGTGGGACTAGATTTTTACGAGCGAGCGGAGCGAGCGAGCAACGGTCACAATTTCCAAGCTATACATATACCTTATATTGCCTTCCATATATTTCGTGTTATTACCTAATTTTGTCAGCCATTTCGGACATCACATTGCACTGTACTATGAGGAAATAGTACTATTTATGTGAAACTATTCATAAACTGTAAACATGTGTCGGTAGGCAATAGGATAAAGACTTCCGGCTCCTCGGGCTGGTGCGAATATATCAATGTCCGTATGTGCCAAACCGATGGTTTGTGACACACCTTTACGCGTCTCTCGTTCGCTGCGCTCGCACGAAAGCTATAGCCTAACCTAAAACCAATCCATCTTCCGTTCATTATTCGATATGGTGGCGACATATTTCAAATTTGCGAACGTGTGGGATCGGTTGTGAGGTTGGACTAGATTTTTACGAGCGAGCGGAGCGAGCAAGCAACGGTCACAATTTCCAAGCTATACATATACCTTATATTGCCTTCCATATATTTCGTGTTATTACCTAATTTTGTCAGCCATTTCGGACATCACATTGCACTGTACTATGAGGAAATAGTACTATTTATGTGAAACTATTCATAAACTGTAAACATGTGTCGGTAGGCAATAGGATAAATACTTCCAGCTCCTCGGGCTGGTGCGAATATTTCAATGTCCGTATGTGCCAAACCGTTGGTTTATGACACACCTTTACGCGTCTCTCGCTCGCGGCGCTCGCTCGAAAACTATAGCCTAACCTAAAACCAATCCATCTTGCGTTCATTATTCGATATGATGGCGACATATTTCAAATTTGCGAACGTGTCGGATCGGTAGTGAGGTTGGACTAGATTTTTACGAGCGAGCGGAGCGAGCGAGCAACGGTCACAATTTCCAAGCTATACATATACCATATATTGTCTTGCATATATTTCGTGCTTGGTCCTAATTTTGTCAGCCATTTCGGACATCACGTTGCACTGTACTATGAGGAAACGGTACTAATTATGTGAAACTATTGGTAAACCGTAAACATTTGTCAGAAGGCAATAGGATAAAGACTTCCGGCTCCTCGGGCTGGTGCGAATATTTCAACGTCCGTATGTGCCAAACCGTTGGTTTGTGACACACCTTTACGCGTCTCTCGTTCGCTGCGCTCGCACGAAAGGTATAGCCTAACCTAAAACCAATCCATCTTCCGTTCATTATTCGATATGGTGGCGACATATTTCAAATTTGCGAACGTGTCGGATCGCTTGTGAGGTTGGACTAGATTTTTTCGAGCGAGCGAGCAACGATCATAATTTCCAACCTATACATACACCTTATATTGCCTTGCATATATTTCGTGCTTGTACCTAATTTTGTCAGCCATTTCGGACATCACGTTGCACTGTACTATGAGGAAACGGTACTAATTATGTGAAACTATTGGTAAACCGTAAACATTTGTCAGAAGGCAATAGGATAAAGACTTCCGGCTCCTCGGGCTGGTGCGAATATTTCAACGTCCGTATGTGCCAAACCGTTGGTTTGTGACACACCTTTACGCGTCTCTCGGTCGCTGCGCTCGCACGAAAGCTTTAGCCTAACCTAAAACCAATCCATCTTCCGTTCATTATTCGATATGGTGGCGACATATTTCAAATTTGCGAACGTGTCGGATCGGTTGTGAGGTTGGACTAGATTTTTTCGAGCGAGCCAGCAACGATCACAATTTCCAACCTATACATACACCTTGTATTGCCTTGCATATATGTCGTGTTATTACCTAATTTTGTCAGCCATTTGGGACATCACATTGCATTGTACTATGTGGAAAAGGTACTACTTATGTGAAACTATTCATAAACTGTAAACATGTGTCGGTAGGCCAATTGGATAAATACTTCCGGCTCCTCGGGCTGATGCGAATATTTCAATGTCCGTATGTGCCAAACCGTTGTTTTATGACACACCTATACGCGTCTCTCGCTCGCTGCGCTCGCTCGAAAACTATAGCCTAACCTAAAACCATCCATCTTGCGTTCATTATTCGATATGATGGCGACATATTTCAAATTTGCGAACGTGTCGGATCGGTAGTGGGGTTGGACTAGATTTTTACGAGCGAGCGGAGCGAGCGAGCAACGGTCACAATTTCCAAGCTATACATGTACCACGTATTGTCTTGCATATATTTCGTGCTTGTACCTAATTTTGTCAGCCATTTCGGACATCACGTTGCACTGTACTATGAGGAAACGGTACTAATTATGTGAAACTATTGGTAAACCGCAAACATTTGTCAGAAGGCAATAGGATAAAGACTTCCGGCTCCTCGGGCTGGTGCGAATATATCAATGTCCGTATGTGCCAAACCGATGGTTTGTGACACACCTTTACGCATCTCTCGTTCGCTGCGCTCGCACGAAAGCTATAGCCTAACCTAAAACCAATCCATCTTCCGTTCATTATTCGATATGGTGGCGGCATATTTCAAATTTGCGAACGTGTGGGATCGGTTGTGAGGTTGGACTAGATTTTTACGGGCGAGCGGAGCGAGCGAGCAACGGTCACAATTTCCAAGCTATACATATACCATATATTGTCTTGCATATATTTCGTGCTAGTACCTAATTTTGTCAGCCATTTCGGACATCACGTTGCACTGTACTATGAGGGAAACGGTACTAATTATGCGAAACTATTGGTAAACCGTAAACATTTGTCAGAAGGCAATTGGATAAAGACTTCCGGCTCCTCGGGCTGGTGCGAATATTTCAACGTCCGTATGTGCCAAACCGTTGGTTTGTGACACACCTTTACGCGTCTCTCGGTCGCTGCGCTCGCACGAAAGCTTTAGCCTAACCTAAAACCAATCCATCTTCCGTTCATTATTCGATAAGGTGGTGACATATTTCAAATTTGCGAACGTGTGGGATGGGTTGTGAGGTTGGACTAGATTTTTACGAGCGAGCGGAGCGAGCAAGCAACGGTCACAATTTCCAAGCTATACATATACCTTATATTGCCTTCCATATATTTCGTGTTATTACCTAATTTTGTCAGCCATTTCGGACATCACATTGCACTGTACTATGAGAAATAGTACTATTTATGTGAAACTATTCATAAACTGTAAACATGTGTCGGTAGGCAATAGGATAAAGACTTCCGGCTCCTCGGGCTGGTGCGAATATATCAATGTCCGTATGTGCCAAACCGATGGTTTGTGACACACCTTTTACGCGTCTCTCGTTCGCTGCGCTCGCACGAAAGCTATAGCCTAACCTAAAACCAATCCATCTTCCGTTCATTATTCGATATGGTGGCGACATATTTCAAATTTGCGAACGTGTGGGATCGGTTGTGTGAGGTTGGACTAGATTTTTACGAGCGAGCGGAGCGAGCAAGCAACGGTCACAATTTCAAGCTATACATATACCTTATATTGCCTTCCATATATTTGACGTGTTATTACCTAATTTTGTCAGCCATTTCGGACATCACATTGCACTGTACTATGAGGAAATAGTACTATTTATGTGAAACTATTCATAAACTGTAAACATGTGTCGGTAGGCAATAGGATAAATACTTCCAGCTCCTCGGGCTGGTGCGAATATTTCAATGTCCGTATGTGCCAAACCGTTGGTTTATGACACACCTTTACGCGTCTCTCGCTCGCGGCGCTCGCTCGAAAACTATAGCCTACCTAAAACCAATCATCTTGCGTTCATTATTCGATATGATGGCGACATATTTCAAATTTGCGAACGTGTCGGATCGGTAGTGAGGGTTGGACTAGATTTTTACGAGCGAGCGGAGCGAGCGAGCAACGGTCACAATTTCCAAGCTATACATATGACCATATATTGTCTTGCATATATTTCGTGCTTGGTCCTAATTTTGCCAAGCCATTTCGGACATCACGTTGCACTGTACTATGAGGAAACGGTACTAATTATGTGAAACTATTGGTAAACCGTAAACATTTGTCAGAAGGCAATAGGATAAAGACTTCCGGCTCCTCGGGCTGGTGCGAATATTTCAACGTCCGTATGTGCCAAACCGTTGGTTTGTGACACACCTTTACGCGTCTCTCGTTCGCTGCGCTCGCACGAAAGGTATAGCCTAACCTAAAACCAATCCATCTTCCGTTCATTATTCGATATGGTGGCGACATATTTCAAATTTGCGAACGTGTCGGATCGCTTGTGAGGTTGGACTAGATTTTTTCGAGCGAGCGAGCAACGATCATAATTTCCAACCTATACATACACCTTATATTGCCTTGCATATATTTCGTGCTTGTACCTAATTTTGTCAGCCATTTCGGACATCACGTTGCACTGTACTATGAGGAAACGGTACTAATTATGTGAAACTATTGGTAAACCGTAAACATTTGTCAGAAGGCAATAGGATAAAGACTTCCGGCTCCTCGGGCTGGTGCGAATATTTCAACGTCCGTATGTGCCAAACCGTTGGTTTGTGACACACCTTTACGCGTCTCTCGGTCGCTGCGCTCGCACGAAAGCTTTAGCCTAACCTAAAACCAATCCATCTTCCGTTCATTATTCGATATGGTGGCGACATATTTCAAATTTGCGAACGTGTCGGATCGGTTGTGAGGTTGGACTAGATTTTTTCGAGCGAGCCAGCAACGATCACAATTTCCAACCAATACATACACCTTATATTGCCTTGCATATATGTCGTGTTATTACCTAATTTTGTCAGCCATTTGGGACATCACATTGCATTGTACTATGTGGAAAAGGTACTACTTATGTGAAACTATTCATAAACTGTAAACATGTGTCGGTAGGCAATAGGATAAATACTTCCGGCTCCTCGGGCTGATGCGAATATTTCAATGTCCGTATGTGCCAAACCGTTGTTTTATGACACATCTATACGCGTCTCTCGCTCGCTGCGCTCGCTCGAAAACTATAGCCTAACCTAAAACCAATCCATCTTGCGTTCATTATTCGATATGATGGCGACATATTTCAAATTTGCGAACGTGTCGGATCGGTAGTGGGGTTGGACTAGATTTTTACGAGCGAGCGGAGCGAGCGAGCAACGGTCACAATTTCCAAGCTATACATGTACCACGTATTGTCTTGCATATATTTCGTGCTTGTACCTAATTTTGTCAGCCATTTCGGACATCACGTTGCACTGTACTATGAGGAAACGGTACTAATTATGTGAAACTATTGGTAAACCGCAAACATTTGTCAGAAGGCAATAGGATAAAGACTTCCGGCTCCTCGGGCTGGTGCGAATATATCAATGTCCGTATGTGCCAAACCGATGGTTTGTGACACACCTTTACGCATCTCTCGTTCGCTGCGCTCGCACGAAAGCTATAGCCTAACCTAAAACCAATCCATCTTCCGTTCATTATTCGATATGGTGGCGGCATATTTCAAATTTGCGAACGTGTGGGATCGGTTGTGAGGTTGGACTAGATTTTTACGGGCGAGCGGAGCGAGCGAGCAACGGTCACAATTTCCAAGCTATACATATACCATATATTGTCTTGCATATATTTCGTGCTAGTACCTAATTTTGTCAGCCATTTCGGACATCACGTTGCACTGTACTATGAGGAAACGGTACTAATTATGCGAAACTATTGGTAAACCGTAAACATTTGTCAGAAGGCAATTGGATAAAGACTTCCGGCTCCTCGGGCTGGTGCGAATATTTCAACGTCCGTATGTGCCAAACCGTTGGTTTGTGACACACCTTTACGCGTCTCTCGGTCGCTGCGCTCGCACGAAAGCTTTAGCCTAACCTAAAACCAATCCATCTTCCGTTCATTATTCGATAAGGTGGTGACATATTTCAAATTTGCGAACGTGTCGGATCGGTTGTGAGGTTGGACTAGATTTTTTCGAGCGAGCGGAGCGAGCGAGCAACGGTCACAATTTCCAAGCTATACATATATCTTATATTGCCTTCCATATATTTCGTGTTATTACCTAATTTTGTCAGCCATTTCGGACATCACATTGCACTGTACTATGAGGAAATAGTACTATTTATGTGAAACTATTCGTAAACTGTAAACATGTGTCGGTAGGCAATAGGATAAATACTTCCGGCTCCTCGGGCTGGTGCGAATATTTCAATGTCCGTATGTGCCAAACCGTTGGTTTATGACACACCTACACGCGTCTCTCGCTCGCTGCGCTCGCTCGAAAACTATAGCCTAACCTAAAACCAATCCATCTTGCGTTCATTATTCGATATGATGGCGACATATTTCAAATTTGCGAACGTGTCGGATCAGTTGTGAGGTTGGAGTAGATTTTTACGAGCGAGCGGAGCGAGCGAGCAACGGTCACAATTTCCAAGCTATACATATACCATATATTGTCTTGCATATATTTCGTGCTTGTACCTAATTTTGTCAGCCATTTCGGACATCACATTGCACTGTACTATGAGGAAATAGTACTATTTATGTGAAACTATTCATAAACTGTAAACATGTGTCGGTAGGCAATAGGATAAATACTTCCGGCTCCTCGGGCTGGTGCGAATATTTCAATGTCCGTATGTGCCAAACCGTTGGTTTGAGACACACATTTACGCGTCGCTCGCTCGCTGCTCTCGCTCGAAAACTATAGCCTAACCTAAAACCAATCCATCTTCCGTCATTCTTCGACATGATGGCGACATATTTCAAATTTGCGAACGTGTCGGATCGGTTGTGGGGTTGGACTAGATTTTTACGAGCGAGCGGAGCGAGCGAGCAACGGTCACAATTTCCAAGCTATACATATACCATATATTGTCTTGCATATATTTCGTGCTTGTACCTAATTTTGTCAGCCATTTCGGACATCACGTTGCACTGTACTATGAGGAAACGGTACTAATTATGCGAAACTATTGGTAAACCGCAAACATTTGTCAGAAGGCAATAGGATAAAGACTTCCGGCTCCTCGGGCTGGTGCGAATATATCAATGTCCGTATGTGCCAAACCGATGGTTTGTGACACACCTTTACGCATCTCTCGTTCGCTGCGCTCGCACGAAAGCTATAGCCTAACCTAAATCAATCCATCTTCCGTTCATTATTCGATATGGTGGCGGCATATTTCAAATTTGCGAACGTGTGGGATCGGTTGTGAGGTTGGACTAGATTTTTACGGGCGAGCGGAGCGAGCGAGCAACGGTCACAATTTCCAAGCTATACATATACCATATATTGTCTTGCATATATTTCGTGCTTGTACCTAATTTTGTCAGCCATTTCGGACATCACATTGCACTGTACTATGAGGAAATAGTACTATTTATGTGAAACTATTCATAAACTGTAAACATGTGTCGGTAGGCAATAGGATAAATACTTCCGGCTCCTCGGGCTGGTGCGAATATTTCAATGTCCGTATGTGCCAAACCGTTGGTTTGAGACACACATTTACGCGTCGCTCGCTCGCTGCTCTCGCTCGAAAACTATAGCCTAACCTAAAACCAATCCATCTTCCGTCATTCTTCGACATGATGGCGACATATTTCACATTTGCGAACGTGTCGGATCGGTTGTGGGGTTGGACTAGATTTTTACGAGCGAGCGGAGCGAGCGAGCAACGGTCACAATTTCCAAGCTATACATATACCATATATTGTCTTGCATATATTTCGTGCTTGTACCAATTTTTGTCAGCCATTTCGGACATCACGTTGCACTGTACTATGAGGAAATAGTACTATTTATGTGAAACTATTGGTAAACCGTAACATTTGTCAGAAGGCAATTGGATAAAGACTTCCGGCTCCTCGGGCTGGTGCGAATATTTCAACGTCCGTATGTGCCAAACCGTTGGTTTATGACACACCTTTACGCGTCTCTCGCTCGCGGCACTCGCTCGAAAACTATAGCCTAACCTAAAAACCAATCCTTCTTGCGTTCATTATTCGATATCATGGGGACATATTTCAAATTTGCGAACGTGTCGGATCGGTTGTGAGGTTGGACTAGATTTTTACGAGCAAGCGGAGCGAGCGAGCAACGGTCACAATTTCCAAGCTATACATATACCATATATTGTCTTGCATATATTTCGTGCTTGTACCTAATTTTGTCAGCCATTTCGGACATCACGTTGCACTGTACTATGAGGAAACGGTACTAATTATGTGAAACTATTGGTAAACGTAAACATTGTCAGAAGGCAATAGGATAAAGACTTCCGGCTCCTCGGGCTGGTGCGAATATTTCAATGTCCGTACGTGCCAAACCGTTGGTTTTGTGACACACCTTTACGCGTCTCTCGTTCGCTGCGCTCGCACGAAAGCTATAGCCTAACCTAAAACCAATCCATCTTCCGTTCATTATTCGATATGGTGGCGACATATTTCAAATTTGCGAACGTGTGGGATCGGTTGTGAGGTTGGACTAGATTTTTACGAGCGAGCGGAGCGAGCGAGCAACGGTCACAATTTCCAAGCTATACATATACCTTATATTGCCTTCCATATATTTCGTGTTATTACCTAATTTTGTCAGCCCATTTCGGACATCACATTGCACGTACTATGAGGAAATAGTACTATTTATGTGAAACTATTCATAAACTGTAAACATGTGTTGGTAGGCAATAGGATAAATACTTCCGGCTCCTCGGGCTGGTGCGAATATTTCAATGTCCGTATGTGCCAAACCGTTGGTTTATGACACACCTTTACGCGTCCTCTCGCTCGCGGCACTCGCTCGAAAACTATAGCCTAACCTAAAACCAATCCATCTCCGTTCATTATTCGATATGGTGGCGACATATTTCAAATTTGCGAACGTGTCGGGATGGGTTGAGAGGTTGGACTAGATTTTTTCGAACGAGCGAGCAACGATCACAATTTCCAACCTATACATACACCTTATATTGCCTTGCATATATGTCGTGTTATTACCTAATTTTGTCAGCCATTTCGGACATCACATTGCATTGTACTATGTGGAAATAGTACTATTATGTGAAACTATTCATAAACTGTAAACATGTGTCGGTAGGCATTAGGATAAATACTTCCGGCTCCTCGGGCTGATGCGAATATTTCAATGTCCGTATGTGCCAAACCGTTGGTTTATGACACACCTATACGCGTCTCTCGCTCGCTGCGCTCTCTCGAAAACTATAGCCTAACCTAAAACCAATCCATCTTGCGTTCATTATTCGATATGATGGCGACATATTTCAAATTTGCGAACGTGTCGGATCGGTTGTGGGGTTGGACTAGATTTTTACGAGCGAGCGGAGCGAGCGAGCAACGGTCACAATTTCCAAGCTATACATATACCATATATTGTCTTGCATATATTTCGTGCTTGTACCTAATTTTGTCAGCCGTTTCAGACATCACGTTGCACTGTACTATGAGGAAACGGTACTAATTATGTGAAACTATTGGTAAACCGTAAACATTTGTCAGAAGGCAATAGGATAAAGACTTCTGGCTCCTCGGGCTGGTGCGAATATATCAATGTCCGTATGTGCCAAACCGATGGTTTGTGACACACCTTACGCGTCTCTCGTTCGCTGCGCTCGCACGAAAGCTATAGCCTAACCTAAAACCAATCCATCTTCCGTTCATTATTCGATATGGTGGCGACATATTTCAAATTTGCGAACGTGTGGGATCGGTTGTGAGATTGGACAAGATTTTTACGAGCGAGCGGAGCGAGCGAGCAACGGTCTCAATTTCCAACCTATACATATACCTTATATTGCCTTCCATATATTTCGTGTTATTACCTAATTTTGTCAGCCATTCGGACATCACATTGCACTGTACTATGAGAAATAGTACTATTTATGTGAAACTATTCATAAACTGTAAACATGTGTCGGTAGGCAATAGGATAAATACTTCCGGCTCCTCGGGCTGGTGCGAATATATCAATGTCCGTATGTGCCAAACCGTTGGTTTATGACACACCTTTACGCGTCTCTCGCTCGCGGCGCTCGCTCGAAAACTATAGCCTAACCTAAACAATCCATCTTGCGTTCATTATTCGATATTATGGCGACATATTTCAAATTTGCGAACGTGTCGGATCGGTTGTGAGGTTGGACTAGATTTTTACGAGCGAGCGGAGCGAGGCGAGCAACGCTCACAATTTCCAAGCTATACATACCCCATATATTTTCTTGCATATATTTCGTGCTTGTACCTAATTTTGTCAGCCATTGCGGACATCACGTTGCACTGTACTATGACGAAACGGTACTAATTATGTGAAACTATTGGTAAACCGTAAACATTTGTCAGAAGGCAATAGGATAAAGACTTCCGGCTCCTCGGGCTGGTGCGAATATTTCAACGTCCGTATGTGCCAAACCGTTGGTTTGTGACACACCTTTACGCGTCTCTCGTTCGCTGCGCTCGCACGAAAGCTATAGCCTAACATAAAACCAATCCATCTTGCGTTCATTATTCGATATGGTGGCGACATATTTCAAATTTGCGAACGTGTCTGGATCGGTTGTGAGTTTGGACTAGATTTTTTCGAGCGAGCGAGCAACGATCACAATTTCCAACCTATACATACACCTTATATTGCCTTGCATATATTTCGTTTTATGACCTAATTTTGTCAGCGATTTCGGGACATCACATTGCACTGTACTATGAGGAAATAGTACTATTTATGTGAAACTATTCATAAACTGTAAACATGTGTCGGTAGGCAATAGGATAAATACTTCCGGCTCCTCGGGCTGGTGCGAATATTTCAATGTCCGTATGTGCCAAACCGTGGTTTATGACAAACCTTTACGCGTCTCTCGCTCGCGGCCGCTCGCTCGAAAACTATAGCCTAACCAAAAACCAATCCATCTTGCGTCATTATTCGATATGATGGCGACATATTTCAAATTTGCGAACGTGTCGGATCGGTTGTGAGGTTGGACTAGATTTTTACAGAGCGAGCGGAGCGAGCGAGCAACGGTCACAATTTCCAAGCTA
>NW_026109052.1:0-111166 GCF_024516045.1 Bombus affinis
TTGCCTACCGACACATGTTTACAGTTTATGAATAGTTTCACATAATTAGTACCGTTTCCTCATAGTACAGTGCAACGTGATGACCGAAATGGCTGACAAAATTAGGTACAAGCACGAAATATATGCAAGACAATATATGGTATATGTATAGCTTGGAAATTGTGACCGTTGCTCGCTCGCTCCGCTCGCTCGAAAAACTCTAGTCCTACCTCACAACCGACCCCACACGTTCGCAAATTTGAAATATGTCGCCATCATATCGAATAATGAACGCAAGATGGATTGGTTTTAGGTTAGGCTATAGTTTTCGAGCGAGCGCAGCGAGCGAGAGACGCGTATAGGTGTGTCATAAACCAACGGTTTGGCACATACGGTCATTGAAATATTCGCACCAGCCCGAGGAGCCGGAAGTATTTATCCTATTGCCTACCGACACATGTTTACAGATTATGAATAGTTTCACATAAATAGTACTATTTCCTCATAGTACAGTGCAATGTGATGTCCGAAATGGCTGACAAAATTAGGTAATAACACGAAATATATGGAAGGCAATATAAGATATATGTATAGCTTGGAAATTGTGACCGTTGCTCGCTCGCTCCGCTCGCTCGAAAAACTCTAGTCCTACCTCACAACCGACCCCACACGTTCGCAAATTTGAAATATGTCGCCATCATATCGAATAATGAACGCAAGATGGATTGGTTTTAGGTTAGGCTATAGTTTTCGAGCGAGCGCAGCGAGCGAGAGACGCGTATAGGTGTGTCATAAACCAACGGTTAGGCACATATGGACATTGAAATGTTCGCACCAGCCCGAGGAGCCGAAGTATTTATCCTATTGCCTACCGACACATGTTTACAGTTTATGAATAGTTTCACATAAATAGTACTATTTCCACATAGTACAATGCAATGTGATGTCCGAAATGGCTGACAAAATTAGGTAATAACACGACATATATGCAAGGCAATATAAGGTGTATGTATAGGTTGGAAATTATGATCGTTGCTCGCTCGCTCCGCTCGCTCGAAAAAATCTAGTCCAACCTCACAACCGATCCGACACGTTCGCAAATTTGAAATATGTCGCCACCATATCGAATAATGAACGGAAGATGGATTGGTTTTAGGTTAGGCTATAGCTTTCGTGCGAGCGCAGCGAACGAGAGATGCGTAAAGGTGTGTCACAAACCATCGGTTTGGCACATGCGGACATTGATATATTCGCACCAGCCCGAGGAGCCGGAAGTCTTTATCCTATTGCCTTCTGACAAATGTATACGGTTTACCAATAGTTTCACATAATTAGTACCGTTTCCTAATAGTACAGTGCAACATGATGTCCGAAATGGCTGACAAAATTAGGTACAAGCACGAAATATATGCAAGACAATATATGGTATATGTATAGCTTGGAAATTGTGACCGTTGCTCGCTCGCTCCGCTCGCTCGTAAAAATCTAGTCCAACCTCACAACCGATCCGACACGTTCGCAAATTTGAAATATGTCGCCACCATATCGAATAATGAACGGAAGATGGATTGGTTTTAGGTTAGGCTATAGCTTTCGTGCGAGCGCAGCGAACGAGAGATGCGTAAAGGTGTGTCACAAACCATCGGTTTGGCACATGCGGACATTGATATATTCGCACCAGCCCGAGGAGCCGGAAGTCTTTATCCTATTGCCTTCTGACAAATGTTTACGGTTTACCAATAGTTTCACATAATTAGTACCGTTTCCTCATAGTACAGTGCAACGTGATGTCCGAAATGGCTGACAAAATTAGGTACAAGCACGAAATATATGCAAGACAATATATGGTATATGTATAGCTTGGAAATTGTGACCGTTGCCCGCTCGCTCCGCTTGCTCGTAAAAATCTAGTCCAACCTCACAACCGATCCGACACGTTCGCAAATTTGAAATATGTCGCCACCATATCGAATAATGAACGGAAGATGGATTGGTTTTAGGTTAGGCTAAAGCTTTCGTGCGAGCGCAGCGAACGAGAGACGCGTAAGGGTGTGTCACAAACCAACGGTTTGGCACATACGGACGTTGAAATATTCGCACCAGCCCGAGGAGCCGGAAGTCTTTATCCTATTGCCTTCTGACAAATGTTTACGGTTTACCAATAGTTTCACATAATTAGTACCGTTTCCTCATAGTACAGTGCAACGTGATGTCCGAAATGGCTGACAAAATTAGGTACAAGCACGAAATATATGCAAGACAATATATGGTATATGTATAGCTTGGAAATTGTGACCGTTGCTCGCTCGCTCCGCTCGCTCGTAAAAATCTAGTCCAACCTCACAACCGATCCGACACGTTCGCAAATTTGAAATATGTCGCCATCATATCGAATAATGAACGCAAGATGGATTGGTTCTAGGTTAGGCTATAGTTTTCGAGCGAGCGCAGCGAGCGAGAGACGCGTATAGGTGTGTCATAAACCAACGGTTTGGCACATATGGACATTGAAATGTTCGCACCAGCCCGAGGAGCCGGAAGTATTTATCCTATTGCCTACCGACACATGTTTACAGTTTATGAATAGTTTCACATAAATAGTACTATTTCCACATAGTACAATGCAATGTGATGTCCGAAATGGCTGACAAAATTAGGTAATAACACGACATATATGCAAGGCAATATAAGGTGTATGTATAGGTTGGAAATTATGATCGTTGCTCGCTCGCTCCGCTCGCTCGAAAAAATCTAGTCCAACCTCACAACCGATCCGACACGTTCGCAAATTTGAAATATGTCGCCACCATATCGAATAATGAACGGAAGATGGATTGGGTTTAGGTTAGGCTAAAGCTTTCGTGCGAGCGCAGCGAACGAGAGACGCGTAAAGGTGTGTCACAAACCAACGGTTTGGCACATACGGACGATGAAATATTCGCACCAGCCCGAGGAGCCGGAAGTCTTTATCCTATTGCCTTCTGACAAATGTTTACGGTTTACCAATAGTTTCACATAATTAGTACCGTTTCCTCATTGTACAGTGCAACGTGATGTCCGAAATGGCTGACAAAATTAGGTACAAGCACGAAATATATGCAAGACAATATATGGTATATGTATAGCTTGGAAATTGTGACCGTTGCCCGCTCGCTCCGCTTGCTCGTAAAAATCTAGTCCAACCTCACAACCGATCCGACACGTTCGCAAATTTGAAATATGTCGCCACCATATCGAATAATGAACGGAAGATGGATTGGTTTTAGGTTAGGCTAAAGCTTTCGTGCGAGCGCAGCGAACGAGAGACGCGTAAGGGGTGTGTCACAAACCAACGGTTTGGCACATACGGACGTTGAAATATTCGCACCAGCCCGAGGAGCCGGAAGTCTTTATCCTATTGCCTTCTGACAAATGTTTACGGTTTACCAATAGTTTCACATAATTAGTACCGTTTCCTCATAGTACAGTGCAACGTGATGTCCGAAATGGCTGACAAAATTAGGTACAAGCACGAAATATATGCAAGACAATATATGGTATATGTATAGCTTGGAAATTGTGACCGTTGCTCGCTCGCTCCGCTCGCTCGTAAAAATCTAGTCCAACCTCACAACCGATCCGACACGTTCGCAAATTTGAAATATGTCGCCATCATATCGAATAATGAACGCAAGATGGATTGGTTTTAGGTTAGGCTATAGTTTTCGAGCGAGCGCAGCGAGCGTGAGACGCGTATAGGTGTATCACAAACCAACGGTTTGGCACATACGGACATTGAAATATTCGCATCAGCCCGAGAAGCCGGAAGTCTTTATCCTAATGCCTTCTGACAAATGTTTACGGTTTACCAATAGTTTCACGTAAATAGTACTATTTCCACATAGTACAATGCAATATGATGTCCGAAATGGCTGACAAAATTAGGTAATAACGCGACATATATGCAAGGCAATATAAGGTGTATGTATAGGTTGGAAATTGTGATCGCTGCTCGCTCGCTCGAAAAAATCTAGTCCAACCTCACAATCGATCCGGCACGTTCGCAAATTTGAAATATGTCGCCACCATATCGAATAATGAACGGAAGATGGATTGGTTTTAGGTTAGGCTAAAGCTTTCGTGCGAGCGCAGCGAACGAGAGACGCGTAAAGGTGTGTCACAAACCAACGGTTTGGCACATACGGACGTTGAAATATTCGCACCAGCCCGAGGAGCCGGAAGTCTTTATCCTATTGCCTTCTGACAAATGTTTACGGTTTACCAATAATTTCACATAATTAGTACCGTTTCCTCATAGTACAGTGCAACGTGATGTCCGAAATGGCTGACAAAATTAGGTACAAGCACGAAATATATGCAAGACAATATATGGTATATGTATAGCTTGGAAATTGTGACCGTTGCTCGCTCGCTCCGCTCGCTCGAAAAACTCTAGTCCTACCTCACAACCGACCCCACACGTTCGCAAATTTGAAATATGTCGCCATCATATCGAATAATGAACGCAAGATGCATTGGTTTTAGGTTAGGATATAGTTTTCGAGCGAGCGCAGCGAGCGAGAGACGCGTATAGGTGTGTCATAAACCAACGGTTTGGCACATACGGACATTGAAATATTCGCACCAGCCCGAGGAGCCGGAAGTATTTATCCTATTGCCTACCGACACATGTTTACAGTTTATGAATAGTTTCACATAAATAGAACTATTTGCTCATAGTACAGTGCAATGTGATGTCCGAAATGGCTGACAAAATTAGGTAATAACACGAAATATATGTAAGGCAATATAAGGTATATGTATAGCTTGGAAATTGTGACCGTTGCTTGCTCGCTCCGCTCGCTCGTAAAAATCTAGTCCAACCTCACAACCGATCCCACACGTTCGCAAATTTGAAATATGTCGCCACCATATCGAATAATGAACGGAAGATGGATTGGTTTTAGGTTAGGCTATAGCTTTCGTGCGAGCGCAGCGAACGAGAGATGCGTAAAGGTGTGTCACAAACCATCGGTTTGGCACATGCGGACATTGATATATTCGCACCAGCCCGAGGAGCCGGAAGTCTTTATCCTATTGCCTTCTGACAAATGTTTACGGTTTACCAATAGTTTCACATAATTAGTACCGTTTCCTCATAGTACAGTGCAACGTGATGTCCGAAATGGCTGACAAAATTTGGTACAAGCACGAAATATATGCAAGACAATATATGGTATATGTTTAGCTTGGAAATTGTGACCGTTGCTCGCTCGCTCCGCTTGCTCGTAAAAATCTAGTCCAACCTCACAACCGATCCGACACGTTCGCAAATTTGAAATATGTCGCCACCATATCGAATAATGAACGGAAGATGGATTGGTTTTAGGTTAGGCTAAAGCTTTCGTGCGAGCGCAGCGAACGAGAGACGCGTAAGGGTGTGTCACAAACCAACGGTTTGGCACATACGGACGTTGAAATATTCGCACCAGCCCGAGGAGCCGGAAGTCTTTATCCTATTGCCTTCTGACAAATGTTTACGGTTTACCAATAGTTTCACATAATTAGTACCGCTTCCTCATAGTACAGTGCAACGTGATGTCCGAAATGGCTGACAAAATTAGGTACAAGCACGAAATATATGCAAGACAATATATGGTATATGTATAGCTTGGAAATTGTGTCCGTTGCTCGCTCGCTCCGCTCGCTCGTAAAAATCTAGTCCCAACCTCACAACCGATCCGACACGTTCGCAAATTTGAAATATGTCGCCATCATATCGAATAATGAACGCAAGATGGATTGGTTTTAGGGTAGGCTATAGTTTTCGAGCGAGCGCAGCGAGCGTGAGACGCGTATAGGTGTGTCACAAACCAACGGTTTGGCACATACGGACATTGAAATATTCGCATCAGCCCGAGAAGCCGGAAGTATTTATCCTATTGCCTACAGACACATGTTTACAGTTTATGAATAGTTTCACATAAATGGAACTATTTCCACATAGTACAATGCAATGTGATGTCCGAAATGGCTGACAAAATTAGGTAATAACACGACATATATGCAAGGCAATATAAGGTGTATGTATAGGTTGGAAATTGTGACCGTTGCTCGCTCGCTCGAAAAAATCTAGTCCAACCTCACAACCGATCCGACACGTTCGCAAATTTGAAATATGTCGCCATCATATCGAATATTGAACGCAAGATGGATTGGTTTTAGGTTAGGCTATAGCTTTCGTGCGAGCGCAGCGAACGAGTGACGCGTAAAGGTGTGTCACAAACCATCGATTTGGCACATACGGACATTGATATATTCGCACCAGCCCGAGGAGCCGGAAGTCTTTATCCTAATGCCTTCTGACAAATGTTTACGGTTTACCAATAGTTTCACATAATTAGTACCGTTTCCTCATAGTACAGTGCAACGTGATGTCCGAGATGGCTGACAAAATTAGGTACAAGCACGAAATATATGCAAGACAATATATGGTATATGTATAGCTTGGAAATTGTGACCGTTGCTCGCTCGCTCGTAAAAATCTAGTCCAACCCCACAACCGATCCGACACGTTCGCAAATTTGAAATAAGTCGCCATCATATCGAATAATGAACGCAAGATGGATTGGTTTTAGGTTAGGCTATAGTTTTCGAGCGAGCGCTGCGAACGAGAGACGCGTAAAGGTGTGTCACAAACCATCGGTTTGGCACATACGGACATTGATATATTCGCACCAGCCCTAGGAGCCGGAAGTATTTATCCTATTGCCTACCGACACATGTTTACAGTTTATGAATAGTTTCACATAAATAGTACTATTTCCACATGGTACAATGCAATGTGATGTCCGAAATGGCTGACAAAATTAGGTAATAACACGACATATATGCAAGGCAATATAAGGTGTATGTATAGGTTGGAAATTGTGATCGCTGCTCGCTCGCTCGAAAAAATCTAGTCCAACCTCACAACCGATCCGGCACGTTCGCAAATTTGAAATATGTCGCCACCATATCGAATAATGAACGGAAGATGGATTGGTTTTAGGTTAGGCTAAAGCTTTCGTGCGAGCGCAGCGAACGAGAGACGCGTAAAGGTGTGTCACAAACCAACGGTTTGGCACATACGGACGTTGAAATATTCGCACCAGCCCGAGGAGCCGGAAGTCTTTATCCTATTGCCTTCTGACAAATGTTTACGGTTTTACCAATAGTTTCACATAATTAGTACCGTTTCCTCATAGTACAGTGCAACGTGATGTCCGAAATGGCTGACAAAATTAGGTACAAGCACGAAATATATGCAAGACAATATATGGTATATGTATAGCTTGGAAATTGTGACCGTTGCTCGCTCGCTCCGCTTGCTCGTAAAAATCTAGTCCAACCTCACAACCGATCCGACACGTTCGCAAATTTGAAATATGTCGCCACCCATATCGAATAATGAACGGAAGATGGATTGGTTTTAGGTTAGGCTAAAGCTTTCGTGCGAGCGCAGCGAACGAGAGACGCGTAAGGGTGTGTCACAAACCAACGGTTTGGCACATACGGACGTTGAAATATTCGCACCAGCCCGAGGAGCCGGAAGTCTTTATCCTATTGCCTTCTGACAAATGTTTACGGTTTACCAATAGTTTCACATAATTAGTACCGTTTCCTCATAGTACAGTGCAACGTGATGTCCGAAATGGCTGACAAAATTAGGTACAAGCACGAAATATATGCAAGACAATATATGGTATATGTATAGCTTGGAAATTGTGACCGTTGCTAGCTCGCTCGTAAAAATCTAGTCCAACCCCACAACCGATCCGACACGTTCGCAAATTTGAAATATGTCGCCACCATATCGAATAATGAACGGAAGATGGATTGGTTTTAGGTAGGCTAAAGCATTCGTGCGAGCGCAGCGAACGAGAGACGCGTAAGGGTGTGTCACAAACCAACGGTTTGGCACATACGGACGTTGAAATATTCTCACCAGCCCGAGGAGCCGGAAGTGTTTATCCTATTGCCTTCTGACAAATGTTTACGGTTTACCAATAGTTTCACATAATTAGTACCGTTTCCTCATAGTACAGTGCAACGTGATGTCCCGAAATGGCTGACAAAATTAGGTACAAGCACGAAATATATGCAAGACAATATATGGTATATGTATAGCTTGGAAATTGTGACCGTTGCTAGCTCGCTCCGCTCGCTCGTAAAAATCTAGTCCAACCTCACAACCGATCCGACACGTTCGCAAATTTGAAATATGTCGCCATCATATCGAATAATGAACGCAAGATGGATTGGTTTTAGGTTAGGCTATAGCTTTCGTGCGAGCGCAGCGAACGAGAGACGCGTAAAGGTGTGTCACAAACCATCGGTTTGGCACATACGGACATTGAAATATTCGCATGAGCCCGAGGAGCCGAAGTATTTATCCTATTGCCTACCGACACATGTTTACAGTTTATGAATAGTTTCACATAAATAGTACTATTTCCACATAGTACAATGCAATGTGATGTCCGAAATGGCTGACAAAATTAGGTAATAACACGACATATATGCAAGGCAATATAAGGTATATGTATAGCTTGGAAATTGTGACCGTTGCTCGCTCGCTCCGCTCGCTCGTAAAAATCTAGTCCAACCTCACAACCGATCCCATACGTTCGCAAATTTGAAATATGTCGCCACCATATCGAATAATGAACGGAAGATGGATTGGTTTTAGGTTAGGCTATAGCTTTCGTGCGAGCGCAGCGAACGAGAGACGCGTAAAGGTGTGTCACAAACCATCGGTTTGGCACATACGGACATTGAAATATTCGCATCAGCCCGAGGAGCCGGAAGTATTTATCCTATTGCCTACCGACACATGTTTACAGTTTATGAATAGTTTCACATAAATAGTACTATTTCCACATAGTACAATGCAATGTGATGTCCGAAATGGCTGACAAAATTAGGTAATAACACGACATATATGCAAGGCAATATAAGGTGTATGTATAGGTTGGAAATTGTGATCGCTGCTCGCTCGCTCGAAAAAATCTAGTCCAACCTCACAACCGATCCGACACGTTCGCAAATTTGAAATATGTCGCCATCATATCGAATAATGAACGCAAGATGGATTGGTTTTAGGTTAGGCTATAGCTTTCGTGCGAGCGCAGCGAACGAGAGACGCGTAAAGGTGTGTCACAAACCATCGGTTTGGCACATACGGACATTGATATATTCGCACCAGCCCGAGGAGCCGGAAGTCTTTATCCTAATGCCTTCTGACAAATGTTTACGGTTTACCAATAGTTTCACATAATTAGTACCGTTTCCTCATAGTACAGTGCAACGTGATGTCCGAGATGGCTGACAAAATTAGGTACAAGCACGAAATATATGCAAGACAATATATGGTATATGTATAGCTTGGAAATTGTGACCGTTGCTCGCTCGCTCGTAAAAATCTAGTCCAACCCCACAACCGATCCGACACGTTCGCAAATTTGAAATATGTCGCCACCATATCGAATAATGAACGGAAGATGGATTGGTTTTAGGTTAGGCTAAAGCTTTCGTGCGAGCGCAGCGAACGAGAGACGCGTAAGGGTGTGTCACAAACCAACGGTTTGGCACATACGGACGTTGAAATATTCTCACCAGCCCGAGGAGCCGGAAGTGTTTATCCTATTGCCTTCTGACAAATGTTTACGGTTTACCAATAGTTTCACATAATTAGTACCGTTTCCTCATAGTACAGTGCAACGTGATGTCCGAAATGGCTGACAAAATTAGGTACAAGCACGAAATATATGCAAGACAATATATGGTATATGTATAGCTTGGAAATTGTGACCGTTGCTAGCTCGCTCCGCTCGCTCGTAAAAATCTAGTCCAACCTCACAACCGATCCGACACGTTCGCAAATTTGAAATATGTCGCCATCATATCGAATAATGAACGCAAGATGGATTGGTTTTAGGTTAGGCTATAGCTTTCGTGCGAGCGCAGCGAACGAGAGACGCGTAAAGGTGTGTCACAAACCATCGGTTTGGCACATACGGACATTGAAATATTCGCATCAGCCCGAGGAGCCGGAAGTATTTATCCTATTGCCTACCGACACATGTTTACAGTTTATGAATAGTTTCACATAAATAGTACTATTTCCACATAGTACAATGCAATGTGATGTCCGAAATGGCTGACAAAATTAGGTAATAACACGACATATATGCAAGGCAATATAAGGTATATGTATAGCTTGGAAATTGTGACCGTTGCTCGCTCGCTCCGCTCGCTCGTAAAAATCTAGTCCAACCTCACAACCGATCCCATACGTTCGCAAATTTGAAATATGTCGCCACCATATCGAATAATGAACGGAAGATGGATTGGTTTTAGGTTAGGCTATAGCTTTCGTGCGAGCGCAGCGAACGAGAGACGCGTAAAGGTGTGTCACAAACCATCGGTTTGGCACATACGGACATTGAAATATTCGCATCAGCCCGAGGAGCCGGAAGTATTTATCCTATTGCCTACCGACACATGTTTACAGTTATGAATAGTTTCACATAAATAGTACTATTTCCACATAGTACAATGCAATGTGATGTCCGAAATGGCTGACAAAATTAGGTAATAACACGACATATATGCAAGGCAATATAAGGTGTATGTATAGGTTGGAAATTGTGATCGCTGCTCGCTCGCTCGAAAAAATCTAGTCCAACCTCACAACCGATCCGACACGTTCGCAAATTTGAAATATGTCGCCATCATATCGAATAATGAACGCAAGATGGATTGGTTTAGGTTAGGCTATAGCTTTCGTGCGAGCGCAGCGAACGAGAGACGCGTAAAGGTGTGTCACAAACCATCGGTTTGGCACATACGGACATTGATATATTCGCACCAGCCCGAGGAGCCGGAAGTCTTTATCCTAATGCCTTCTGACAAATGTTTACGGTTTACCAATAGTTTCACATAATTAGTACCGTTTCCTCATAGTACAGTGCAACGTGATGTCCGAGATGGCTGACAAAATTAGGTACAAGCACGAAATATATGCAAGACAATATATGGTATATGTATAGCTTGGAAATTGTGACCGTTGCTCGCTCGCTCGTAAAAATCTAGTCCAACCCCACAACCGATCCGACACGTTCGCAAATTTGAAATATGTCGCCACCATATCGAATAATGACGGAAGATGGATTGGTTTTAGGTTAGGCTAAAGCTTTCGTGCGAGCGCAGCGAACGAGAGACGCGTAAGGGTGTGTCACAAACCAACGGTTTGGCACATACGGACGTTGAAATATTCTCACCAGCCCGAGGAGCCGGAAGTGTTTATCCTATTGCCTTCTGACAAATGTTTACGGTTTACCAATAGTTTCACATAATTAGTACCGTTTCCTCATAGTACAGTGCAACGTGATGTCCGAAATGGCTGACAAAATTAGGTACAAGCCGAAATATATGCAAGACAATATATGGTATATGTATAGCTTGGAAATTGTGACCGTTGCTCGCTCGCTCCGCTCGCTCGTAAAATCTAGTCCAACCCCACAACCGATCCGACACGTTCGCAAATTTGAAATATGTCGCCATCATATCGAATAATGAACGCAAGATGGATTGGTTTTAGGTTAGGCTATAGTTTTCGAGCGAGCGCAGCGAGCGAGAGACGCGTATAGGTGTGTCATAAACCAACGGTTTGTGCACATACGGACATTGAAATATTCGCATCAGCCCGAAGAGCCGGAAGCATTTATCCTATTGCCTACCGACACATGTTTACAGTTTATGAATAGTTTCACATAAATGGAACTATTTCCACATAGTACAATGCAATGTGATGTCCGAAATGGCTGACAAAATTAGGTAATAACACGACATATATGCAAGGCAATATAAGGTGTATGTATAGGTTGGAAATTGTGATCGTTGCTCGCTCGCTCGAAAAAATCTAGTCCAACCTCACAACCGATCCGACACGTTCGCAAATTTGAAATATGTCGCCATCATATCGAATAATGAACGCAAGATGGATTGGTTTTAGGTTAGGCTATAGCTTTCGTGCGAGCGCAGCGAAACGAGAGACGCGTAAAGGTGTGTCACAAACCATCGGTTTGGCACATACGGACATTGATATATTCGCACCAGCCCGAGGAGCCGGAAGTCTTTATCCTAATGCCTTCTGACAAATGTTTACGGTTTACCAATAGTTTCACATAATTAGTACCGTTTCCTCATAGTACAGTGCAACGTGATGTCCGAGATGGCTGACAAAATTATGTACAAGCACGAAATATATACAAGACAATATATGGTATATGTATAGCTTGGAAATTGTGACCGTTGCTCGCTCGCTCGTAAAAATCTAGTCCAACCCCACAACCGACCCGACACGTTCGCAAATTTGAAATAAGTCGCCATCATATCGAATAATGAACGCAAGATGGATTGGTTTTAGGTTAGGCTATAGTTTTCGAGCGAGCGCTGCGAACGAGAGACGCGTAAAGGTGTGTCACAAACCATCGGTTTGGCACATACGGACATTGATATATTCGCACCAGCCCGAGGAGCCGGAAGTATTTATCCTATTGCCTACCGACACATGTTTACAGTTTATGAATAGTTTCACATAAATAGTACTATTTCCACATAGTACAATGCAATGTGATGTCCGAAATGGCTGACAAAATTAGGTAATAACACGACATATATGCAAGGCAATATAAGGTGTATGTATAGGTTGGAAATTATGATCGTTGCTCGCTCGCTCCGCTCGCTCGTAAAAATCTAGTCCAACCCCACAACCGATCCGACACGTTCGCAAATTTGAAATATGTCGCCATCATATCGAATAATGAACGCAAGATGGATTGGTTTTAGGTTAGGCTATAGTTTTCGAGCGAGCGCAGCGAGCGAGAGACGCGTATAGGTATGTCATAAACCAACGGTTTGGCACATACGGACATTGAAATATTCGCATCAGCCCGAGGAGCCGGAAGTATTTATCCTATTGCCTACCGACACATGTTTACAGTTAATGAATAGTTTCACATAAATAGTACTATTTCCACATAGTACAATGCAATGTGATGTCCGAAATGGCTGACAAAATTAGGTAATAACACGACATATATGCAAGGCAATATAAGGTGTATGTATAGGATGGAAATTGTGATCGCTGCTCGCTCGCTCGAAAAAATCTAGTCCAACCTCACAACCGATCCGACACGTTCGCAAATTTGAAATATGTCGCCATCATATCGAATAATGAACGCAAGATGGATTGGTTTTAGGTTAGGCTATAGTTTTTCGAGCGAGCGCCGCGAGCGAGAGACGCGTAAAGGTGTGTCATAAACCAACGGTTTGGCACATACGGGCATTGAAATATTCGCACCAGCCCGAGGAGCCGGAAGTATTTATCCTATTGCCTACCGACAAATGTTTACGGTTTACCAATAGTTTCACATAATTAGTACCGTTTCCTCATAGTACAGTGCAACGTGATGTCCGAAATGGCTGACAAAATTAGGTACAAGCACGGAATATATGCAAGACAATATATGGTATATGTATAGCTTGGAAATTGTGACCGTTGCTCGCTCGCTCCGCTCGCTCGTAAAAATCTAGTCCAACCCCACAACCGATCCGACACGTTCGCAAATTTGAAATATGTCGCCATCATATCGAATAATGAACGCAAGATGGATTGGTTTTAGGTTAGGCTATAGTTTTCGAGCGAGCGCAGCGAGCGTGAGACGCGTATAGGTGTGTCACAAACCAACGGTTTGGCACATACGGACATTGAAATATTCGCATCAGCCCGAGAAGCCGGAAGTATTTATCCTATTGCCTACAGACACATGTTTACAGTTTATGAATAGTTTCACATAAATAGAACTATATCCACATAGTACAATGCAATGTGATGTCCGAAATGGCTGACAAATTTAGGTAATAACACGACATATATGCAAGGCAATATAAGGTGTATGTATAGGTTGGAAATTGTGATCGTTGCTCGCTCGCTCGAAAAAATCTAGTCCAACCTCACAACCGATCCGACACGTTCGCAAATTTGAAATATGTCGCCATCATATCGAATAATGAACGCAAGATGGATTGGTTTTAGGTTAGGCTATAGGTTTCGTGCGAGCGCAGCGAACGAGAGACGCGTAAAGGTGTGTCACAAACCATCGGTTTGGCACATACGGACATTGATATATTCGCACCAGCCCGAGGAGCCGGAAGTCTTTATCCTAATGCCTTCTGACAAATGTTTACGGTTTACCAATAGTTTCACATAATTAGTACCGTTACCTCATAGTACAGTGCAACGTGATGTCCGAGATGGCTGACAAAATTAGGTACAAACACGAAATATATGCAAGACAATATATGGTATATGTATAGCTTGGAAATTGTGACCGTTGCTCGCTCGCTCCGCTCGCTCGTAAAAATCTAGTCCAACCCCACAACCGATCCGACACGTTCGCAAATTTGAAATATGTCGCCATCATATCGAATAATGAACGCAAGATGGATTGGTTTTAGGTTAGGCTATAGTTTTCGAGCGAGCGCAGCGAGCGTGAGACGCGTATAGGTGTGTCATAAACCAACGGTTTGGCACATACGGACATTGAAATATTCGCATCAGCCCGAGGAGCCGGAAGCATTTATCCTATTGCCTACCGACACATGTTTACAGTTTATGAATAGTTTCACATAAATAGTACTATTTCCACATAGTACAATGCAATGTGATGTCCGAAATGGCTGACAAAATTAGGTAATAACACGACATATATGCAAGGCAATATAAGGTATATGTATAGCTTGGAAATTGTGACCGTTGCTCGCTCGCTCCGCTCGCTCGTAAAAATCTAGTCCAACCTCACAACCGATCCCATACGTTCGCAAATTTGAAATATGTCGCCACCATATCGAATAATGAACGGAAGATGGATTGGTTTTAGGTTAGGCTATAGCTTTCGTGCGAGCGCAGCGAACGAGAGATGCGTAAAGGTGTGTCACAAACCATCGGTTTGGCACATACGGACATTGAAATATTCGCATCAGCCCGAGGAGCCGGAAGTATTTATCCTATTGCCTACCGACACATGTTTACAGTTTATGAATAGTTTCACATAAATAGTACTATTTCCACATAGTACAATGCAATGTGATGTCCGAAATGGCTGACAAAATTAGGTAATAACACGACATATATGCAAGGCAATATAAGGTGTATGTATAGGTTGGAAATTGTGATCGCTGCTCGCTCGCTCGAAAAAATCTAGTCCAACCTCACAACCGATCCGACACGTTCGCAAATTTGAAATATGTCGCCACCATATTGAATAATGAACGGAAGATGGATTGGTTTTAGGTTAGGCTATAGCTTTCGTGCGAGCGCAGCGAACGAGAGACGCGTAAAGGTGTGTCACAAACCAACGGTTTGGCACATACGGACGTTGAAATATTCGCACCAGCCCGAGGAGCCGGAAGTCTTTATCCTATTGCCTTCTGACAAATGTTTACGGTTTACCAATAGTTTCACATAATTAGTACCGTTTCCTCATAGTCCAGTGCAACGCGATGTCCGAAATGGCTGACAAAATTATGTACAAGCACGAAATATATGCAAGACAATATATGGTATATGTATAGCTTGGAAATTGTGACCGTTGCTCGCTCGCTCGTAAAAATCTAGTCCAACCCCACAACCGATCCGACACGTTCGCAAATTTGAAATAAGTCGCCATCATATCGAATAATGAACGCAAGATGGATTGGTTTTAGGTTAGGCTATAGTTTTCGAGCGAGCGCTGCGAACGAGAGACGCGTAAAGGTGTGTCACAAACCATCGGTTTGGCACATACGGACATTGATATATTCGCACCAGCCCGAGGAGCCGGAAGTATTTATCCTATTGCCTACCGACACATGTTTACAGTTTATGAATAGTTTCACATAAATAGTACTATTTCCACATAGTACAATGCAATGTGATGTCCGAAATGGCTGACAAAATTAGGTAATAACACGACATATATGCAAGGCAATATAAGGTATATGTATAGCTTGGAAATTGTGACCGTTGCTCGCTCGCTCCGCTCGCTCGTAAAAATCTAGTCCAACCTCACAACCGATCCCATACGTTCGCAAATTTGAAATATGTCGCCACCATATCGAATAATGAACGGAAGATGGATTGGTTTTAGGTTAGGCTATAGCTTTCGTGCGAGCGCAGCGAACGAGAGACGCGTAAAGGTGTGTCACAAACCATCGGTTTGGCACATACGGACATTGATATATTCGCACCAGCCCGAGGAGCCGGAAGTATTTATCCTATTGCCTACCGACACATGTTTACAGTTTATGAATAGTTTCACATAAATAGTACTATTTCCACATAGTACAATGCAATGTGATGTCCGAAATGGCTGACAAAATTAGGTAATAACACGACATATATGCAAGGCAATATAAGGTATATGTATAGCTTGGAAATTGTGACCGTTGCTAGCTCGCTCCGCTCGCTCGTAAAAATCTAGTCCAACCTCACAACCGATCCGACACGTTCGCAAATTTGAAATATGTCGCCATCATATCGAATAATGAACGCAAGATGGATTGGTTTTAGGTTAGGCTATAGCTTTCGTGCGAGCGCAGCGAACGAGAGACGCGTAAAGGTGTGTCACAAACCATCGGTTTGGCACATACGGACATTGAAATATTCGCATCAGCCCGAGGAGCCGGAAGTATTTATCCTATTGCCTACCGACACATGTTTACAGTTTATGAATAGTTTCACATAAATAGTACTATTTCCACATAGTACAATGCAATGTGATGTCCGAAATGGCTGACAAAATTAGGTAATAACACGACATATATGCAAGGCAATATAAGGTATATGTATAGCTTGGAAATTGTGACCGTTGCTCGCTCGCTCGAAAAAATCTAGTCCAACCTCACAACCGATCCGACACGTTCGCAAATTTGAAATATGTCGCCATCATATCGAATAATGAACGCAAGATGGATTGGTTTTAGGTTAGGCTATAGCTTTCGTGCGAGCGCAGCGAACGAGAGACGCGTAAAGGTGTGTCACAAACCATCGGTTTGGCACATACGGACATTGATATATTCGCACCAGCCCGAGGAGCCGGAAGTCTTTATCCTAATGCCTTCTGACAAATGTTTACGGTTTACCAATAGTTTCACATAATTAGTACCGTTTCCTCATAGTACAGTGCAACTTGATGTCCGAGATGGCTGACAAAATTATGTACAAGCACGAAATATATGCAAGACAATATATGGTATATGTATAGCTTGGAAATTGTGACCGTTGCTCGCTCGCTCGTAAAAATCCAGTCCAACCCCACAACCGACCCGACACGTTCGCAAATTTGAAATAAGTCGCCATCATAACGAATAATGAACGCAAGATGGATTGGTTTTAGGTTAGGCTATAGTTTTCGAGCGAGCGCTGCGAACGAGAGACGCGTAAAGGTGTGTCACAAACCATCGGTTTGGCACATACGGACATTGATATATTCGCACCAGCCCGAGGAGCCGGAAGTATTTATCCTATTGCCTACCGACACAGGTTTACAGTTTATGAATAGTTTCACATAAATAGTACTATTTCCACATAGTACAATGCAATGTGATGTCCGAAATGGCTGACAAAATTAGGTAATAACACGACATATATGCAAGGCAATATAAGGTGTATGTATAGGTTGGAAATTATGATCGTTGCTCGCTCGCTCCGCTCGCTCGTAAAAATCTAGTCCAACCTCACAACCGATCCGACACGTTCGCAAATTTGAAATATGTCGCCATCATATCGAATAATGAACGCAAGATGGATTGGTTTTAGGTTAGGCTATAGTTTTCGAGCGAGCGCCGCGAGCGAGAGACGCGTAAAGGTGTGTCATAAACCAACGGTTTGGCACATACGGGCATTGAAATATTCGCACCAGCCCGAGGAGCCGGAAGTATTTATCCTATTGCCTACCGACAAATGTTTACGGTTTACCAATAGTTTCACATAATTAGTACCGTTTCCTCATAGTACAGTGCAACGTGATGTCCGAAATGGCTGACAAAATTGGGTACAAGCACGAAATATATGCAAGACAATATATGGTATATGTATAGCTTGGAAATTGTGACCGTTGCTCGCTCGCTCCGCTCGCTCGTAAAAATCTAGTCCAACCCCACAACCGATCCGACACGTTCGCAAATTTGAAATATGTCGCCATCATATCGAATAATGAACGCAAGATGGATTGGTTTTAGGTTAGGCTATAGTTTTCGAGCGAGCGCAGCGAGCGAGAGACGCGTATAGGTGTGTCATAAACCAACGGTTTGGCACATACGGACATTGAAATATTCGCATCAGCCCGAGGAGCCGGAAGTATTTATCCTATTGCCTACCGACACATGTTTACAGTTAATGAATAGTTTCACATAAATAGTACTATTTCCACATAGTACAATGCAATGTGATGTCCGAAATGGCTGACAAAATTAGGTAATAACACGACATATATGCAAGGCAATATAAGGTGTATGTATAGGATGGAAATTGTGATCGCTGCTCGCTCGCTCGAAAAAATCTAGTCCAACCTCACAACCGATCCGACACGTTCGCAAATTTGAAATATGTCGCCATCATATCGAATAATGAACGCAAGATGGATTGGTTTTAGGTTAGGCTATAGTTTTCGAGCGAGCGCCGCGAGCGAGAGACGCGTAATGGTGTGTCATAAACCAACGGTTTGGCACATACGGGCATTGAAATATTCGCACCAGCCCGAGGAGCCGGAAGTATTTATCCTATTGCCTACCGACAAATGTTTACGGTTTACCAATAGTTTCACATAATTAGTACCGTTTCCTCATAGTACAGTGCAACGTGATGTCCGAAATGGCTGACAAAATTAGGTACAAGCACGGAATATATGCAAGACAATATATGGTATATGTATAGCTTGGAAATTGTGACCGTTGCTCGCTCGCTCCGCTCGCTCGTAAAAATCTAGTCCAACCCCACAACCGATCCGACACGTTCGCAAATTTGAAATATGTCGCCATCATATCGAATAATGAACGCAAGATGGATTGGTTTTAGGTTAGGCTATAGTTTTCGAGCGAGCGCAGCGAGCGTGAGACGCGTATAGGTGTGTCACAAACCAACGGTTTGGCACATACGGACATTGAAATATTCGCATCAGCCCGAGAAGCCGGAAGTATTTATCCTATTGCCTACAGACACATGTTTACAGTTTATGAATAGTTTCACATAAATAGAACTATTTCCACATAGTACAATGCAATGTGATGTCCGAAATGGCTGACAAAATTAGGTAATAACACGACATATATGCAAGGCAATATAAGGTGTATGTATAGGTTGGAAATTGTGATCGTTGCTCGCTCGCTCGAAAAAATCTAGTCCAACCTCACAACCGATCCGACACGTTCGCAAATTTGAAATATGTCGCCATCATATCGAATAATGAACGCAAGATGGATTGGTTTTTAGGTTAGGCTATAGGTTTCTTGCGAGCGCAGCGAACGAGAGACGCGTAAAGGTGTGTCACAAACCATCGGTTTGGCACATACGGACAATGATATATTCGCACCAGCCCGAGGAGCCGGAAGTCTTTATCCTAATGCCTTCTGACAAATGTTTACGGTTTACCAATAGTTTCACATAATTAGTACCGTTTCCTCATAGTACAGTGCAACGTGATGTCCGAGATGGCTGACAAAATTAGGTACAAACACGAAATATATGCAAGACAATATATGGTATATGTATAGCTTGGAAATTGTGACCGTTGCTCGCTCGCTCCGCTCGCTCGTAAAAATCTAGTCCAACCCCACAACCGATCCGACACGTTCGCAAATTTGAAATATGTCGCCATCATATCGAATAATGAACGCAAGATGGATTGGTTTTAGGTTAGGCTATAGTTTTCGAGCGAGCGCAGCGAGCGAGAGACGCGTATAGGTGTGTCATAAACCAACGGTTTGGCACATACGGACATTGAAATATTCGCATCAGCCCGAGGAGCCGGAAGCATTTATCCTATTGCCTACCGACACATGTTTACAGTTTATGAATAGTTTCACATAAATAGTACTATTTCCACATAGTACAATGCAATGTGATGTCCGAAATGGCTGACAAAATTAGGTAATAACACGACATATATGCAAGGCAATATAAGGTGTATGTATAGGTTGGAAATTGTGACCGCTGCTCGCTCGCTCGAAAAAATCTAGTCCAACCTCACAACCGATCCGACACGTTCGCAAATTTGAAATATGTCGCCACCATATCGAATAATGAACGGAAGATGGATTGGTTTTAGGTTAGGCTATAGCTTTCGTGCGAGCGCAGCGAACGAGAGACGCGTAAAGGTGTGTCACAAACCAACGGTTTGGCACATACGGACGTTGAAATATTCGCACCAGCCCGAGGAGCCGGAAGTCTTTATCCTATTGCCTTCTGACAAATGTTTACGGTTTACCAATAGTTTCACATAATTAGTACCGTTTCCTCATAGTACAGTGCAACGCGATGTCCGAAATGGCTGACAAAATTATGTACAAGCACGAAATATATGCAAGACAATATATGGTATATGTATAGCTTGGAAATTGTGACCGTTGCTCGCTCGCTCCGCTCGCTCTTAAAAATCTAGTCCAACCTCACAACCGATCCGACACGTTCGCAAATTTTAAATATGTCGCCATCATATCGAATAATGAACGCAAGATGGATTGGTTTTAGGTTAGGCTATAGTTTTCGAGCGATCGCCGCTAGCGAGGGACGCGTAAAGGTGTGTCATAAACCAACGGTTTGGCACATACGGACATTGAAATATTCGCACCAGCCCGAGGAGCCGGAAGTATTTATCCTATTGCCTACCGACACATGTTTACAGTTTATGAATAGTTTCACATAAATAGTACTATTTCCTCATAGTACAGTGCAATGTGATGTCCGAAATGGCTGACAAAATTAGGTAATAACGCGAAATATATGGAAGGCAATATAAGGTATATGTATAGCTTGGAAATTTTGACCGTTGCTTGCTTGCTCCGCTCGCTCGTAAAAATCTAGTCCAACCTCACAACCGATCCCACACGTTCGCAAATTTGAAATATGTCGCCACCATATCGAATAATGAACGGAAGATGGATTGGTTTTAGGTTAGGCTATACTTTTCGAGCGAGCGCAGCGAGCGAGAGACGCGTATAGGTGTGTCATAAACCAACGGTTTGGCACATACGGACATTGAAATATTCGCATCAGCCCGAGGAGCCGGAAGCATTTATCCTATTGCCTACCGACACATGTTTACAGTTTATGAATAATTTCACATAAATAGTACTATTTCCACATAGTACAATGCAATGTGATGTCCGAAATGGCTGACAAAATTAGGTAATAACACGACATATATGCAAGGCAATATAAGGTGTATGTATAGGTCGGAAATTGTGATCGTGCTCGCTCGCTCGAAAAATCTAGTCCAACCTCACAACCGATCCGACACGTTCGCAAATTTGAAATTGTCGCCACCATATCGAATAATGACGGAAGATGGATTGGTTTTATGTCAGGCTATAGCTTTCGTGCGAGCGGCAGCGAACGAGAGACGCGTAAAGGTGTGTCACAAACCAACGGTTTGGCACATACGGACGTTGAAATATTCGCACCAGCCCGAGGAGCCGAAGTCTTTATCCTATTGCCTTCTGACAAATGTTACGGTTTACCAATAGTTTCACATAATTAGTACCGTTTTCCTCATAGTACAGTGCAACGTGATGTCCGAAATGGCTGACAATATTAGGTACAAGCACGAAATATATGCAAGACAATATATGGTATATGTACAGCTTGGAATTTGTGACCGTTGCTCGCTCGTAAAAAATCTAGTCCCAACCTCACAACCGATCCGACACGTTCGCAAATTTGAAATATGTCGCCATCATATCGAATAATGAACGCAAGATGATTGGTTTTTGGTTAGGCTATAGTTTTCGAGCGAGCGCAGCGAGCGAGAGACGCGTAAAGGTGTGTCACAAACCATCGGTTTGGCACATACGGACATTGATATATTCGCACCAGCCCGAGGAGCCGGAAGTCTTTATCCTATTGCCTTCTGACAAATTGTTTACGGTTTACCAATAGTTTCACATAATTAGTACCGTTTCCTCATAGTACAGTGCAACGTGATGTCCGAAATGGCTGACAAAATTAGGTACAAGCACGAAAATATGCAAGACAATATATGGTATATGTATAGCTTGGAAATTGTGACCGTTGCTCGCTCGCTCCGCTCGCTCGTAAAAATCTAGTCCAACCTCACAACCGATCCGACACGTTCGCAAATTTGAAATATCTCGCCATCATATCGAATAATGAACGCAAGATGGATTGGTTTTAGGTTAGGCTATAGTTTTCGAGCGAGCGCAGCGAGCGTGAGACGCGTATAGGTGTGTAACAAACCAACGGTTTGGCACATACGGACATTGAAATATTTCGCATCAGCCCGAGAAGCCGGAAGTATTTATCCTATTGCCTACAGACACATGTTTACAGTTTATGAATAGTTTCACATAAATAGAACTATTTCCACATAGTACAATGCAATGTGATGTCCGAAATGGCTGACAAAATTAGGTAATAACACGACATATATGCAAGGCAATATAAGGTGTATGTATAGGTTGGAAATTGTGATCGTTGCTCGCTCGCTCGAAAAAATCTAGTCCAACCTCACAACCGTTCCGACACGTTCGCAATTTGAAAATATGTCGCCACCATATCGAATAATGAACGGAAGATGGATTGGTTTTAGGTTAGGCTATAGCTTTTCGTGCGAGCGCAGCGAACGAGAGACGCGTAAAGGGTGTGTCACAAACCAACGGTTTGGGCACATACGGACGTTGAAATATTCGCACCAGCCCGAGGAGCCGGAAGTCTTTATCCTATTGCCTTCTGACAAATGTTTACGGTTTCCAATAGTTTCACATAATTAGTACCGTTTTCCTCATAGTACAGTGCAACGTGATGTCCGAAATGGCTGACAAATTAGGTACAAGCACGAAATATATGCAAGACAATATATGGTATATGTATAGCTTGGAAATTGTGACCGTTGCTCGCTCGCTCCGCTCGCTCTTAAAAATCTAGTCCAACCTCACAACCGATCCGACACGTTCGCAAATTTTAAATATGTCGCCATCATATCGAATAATGAACGCAAGATGGATTGGTTTTAGGTTAGGCTATAGTTTTCGAGCGATCGCCGCGAGCGAGGGACGCGTAAAGGTGGTGTCATAAACCAACGGTTTGGCACATACGGACATTGAAATATTTCGCACCCAGCCCGAGGAGCCGGAAGTATTTATCCTATTGCCTACCGACACATGTTACAGTTTATGAATAGTTTCACATAAATAGTACTATTTCCTCATAGTACAGTGCAATGTGATGTCCGAAATGGCTGACAAAATTAGGTAATAACGCGAAATATATGGAAGGCAATATAAGGTATATGTATAGCTTGGAAATTGTGACCGTTGCTTGCTTGCTCCGCTCGCTCGTAAAAATCTAGTCCAACCTCACAACCGATCCCACACGTTCGCAAATTTGAAATATGTCGCCACCATATCGAATAATGAACGGAAGATGGATTGGTTTTAGGTTAGGCTATACTTTTCGAGCGAGCGCAGCGAGCGAGAGACGCGTATAGGTGTGTCATAAACCAACGGTTTGGCACATACGGACATTGAAATATTCGCATCAGCCCGAGGAGCCGGAGCATTTATCCTATTGCCTACCGACACATGTTTACAGTTTATGAATAATTTCACATAAATAGTACTATTTCCACATAGTACAATGCAATGTGATGTCCGAAATGGCTGACAAAAATTAGGTAATAACACGACATATATGCAAGGCAATATAAGGTGTATGTATAGGTCGGAAATTGTGATCGTTGCTCGCTCGCTCGACAAAATCTAGTCCAACTCGACAACCGATCCGACACGTTCGCAAATTTGAAATATGTCGCCACCATATCGAATAATGAACGGAAGATGGATTGGTTTTATGTTAGGCTATAGCTTTCGTGCGGAGCGCAGCGACGAGAGACGCGTAAAGGTGTGTCACAAACCAACGGTTTGGCACATACGGACGTTGAAATATTCGCACCAGCCCGAGGAGCCGGAAGTCTTTATCCTATTGCCTTCTGACAAATGTTTACGGTTTACCAATAGTTTCACATAATTAGTACCGTTTCCTCATAGTACAGTGCAACGTGATGTCCGAAATGGCTGACAATATTAGGTACAAGCACGAAATATATGCAAGACATATATGGTATATGTACAGCTTGGAATTTGTGACCGTTGCTCGCTCGCTCCGCTCGCTCGTAAAAATCTAGTCCAACCTCACAACCGATCCGACACGTTCGCAAATTTGAAATATGTCGCCATCATATCGAATAATGAACGCAAGATGGATTGGTTTTTGGTTAGGCTATAGGTTTTCGAGCGAGCGCAGCGAGCGAGAGACGCGTAAAGGTGTGTCACAAACCATCGGTTTGGCACATACGACATTGATATATTCGCACCAGCCCGAGGAGCCGGAAGTCTTTATCCTATTGCCTTCTGACAAATGTTTACGGTTTACCAATAGTTTCACATAATTAGTACCGTTTCCTCATAGTACAGTGCAACGTGATGTCCGAAAGGCTGACAAAATTAGGTACAAGCACGAAATATATGCAAGACAATATATGGTATATGTATAGCTTGGAAATTGTGACCGTTGCTCGCTCGCTCCGCTCGCTCGTAAAAATCTAGTCCAACCTCACAACCGATCCCACACGTTCGCAAATTTGAAATATGTCGCCACCATATCGAATAATGAACGGAAGATGGATTGGTTTTAGGTTAGGCTATAGCTTTCGTGCGAGCGCAGCGAACCGAGAGACGCGTAAAGGTGTGTCACCAAACCATCGTTTGGCACATACGGACATTGATATATTCGCACCAGCCCGAGAAGCCGGAAGTCTTTATCCTATTGCCTACTGACAAATGTTTACGGTTTACCAATAGTTTCACATAATTAGTACCGTTTCCTCATAGTACAGTGCATCGTGATGTCCGAAATGGCTGACAAAATTAGGTACAAGCACGAAATATATGCAAGACAATATATGGTATATGTATAGCTTGGAAATTGTGACCGTTGCTCGCTCGCTCCGCTCGCTCGTAAAAATCTAGTCCAACCCCACAACCGATCCGACACGTTCGCAAATTTGAAATATGTCGCCATCATATCGAATAATGAACGCAAGATGGATTGGTTTTAGGTTAGGCTGTAGTTTTCGAGCGAGCGCAGCGAGCGAGAGACGCGTATAGGTGTGTCATAAACCAACGGTTTGGCACATACGGACATTGAAATATTCGCACCAGCCCGAGGAGCCGGAAGTATTTATCCTATTGCCTGCCGACACATGTTTACAGTTTATGAATAGTTTCACATAAATAGTACTATTTCCTCATAGTACAGTGCAATGTGATGTCCGAAAGGGCTGACAAAATTAGGTAATAACACGAAATATATGGAAGGCAATATAAGGTATATGTATAGCTTGGAAATTGTGACCGTTGCTCGCTCGCTCCGCTCGCTCGTAAAAATCTAGTCCAACCCCACAACCGATCCGACACGTTCGCAAATTTGGAATATGTCGCCATCATATCGAATAATGAACGCAAGATGGATTGGTTTTAGGTTAGGCTATAGTTTTCGAGCGAGCGCAGCGAGCGTGAGACGCGTATAGGTGTGTCACAAACCAACGGTTTGGGCACATACGGACATTGAAATATTCGCATCTGCCCGAGATGCCGGAAGTATTTATCCTATTGCCTACAGACACATGTTTACAGTTTATGAATAGTTTCACATAAATAGAACTATTTCCACATAGTACAATGCAATGTGATGTCCGAAATGGCTGACAAAATTAGGTAATAACACGACATATATGCAAGGCAATATAAGGTGTATGTATAGGTTGGAAATTGTGATCGTTGCTCGCTCGCTCGAAAAAATCTAGTCCAACCTCACAACCGATCCGACACGTTCGCAAATTTGAAATATGTCGCCATCATATCGAATAATGAACGCAAGATGGATTGGTTTTAGGTTAGGCTATAGCTTTCGTGCGAGCGCAGCGAACGAGAGACGCGTAATGGTGTGTCACAAACCATCGGTTTGGCACATACGGACATTGATATTTTCGCACCAGCCCGAGGAGCCGGAAGTCTTTATCCTAATGCCTTCTGACAAATGTTTACGGTTTACCAATAGTTTCACATAATTAGTACCGTTTCCTCATAGTACAGTGCATCGTGATGACCGAAATGGCTGACAAAATTAGGTACAAGCACGAAATATATGCAAGACAATATATGGTATATGTATAGCTTGGAAATTGTGACCGTTGCTCGCTCGCTCCGCTCGCTCGTAAAAATCTAGTCCAACCCCACAACCGATCCGACACGTTCGCAAATTTGAAATATGTCGCCATCATATCGAATAATGAACGCAAGATGGATTGGTTTAGGTTAGGCTGTAGTTTTCGAGCGAGCGCAGCGAGCGAGAGACGCGTATAGGTGTGTCATAAACCAACGGTTTGGCACATACGGACATTGAAATATTCGCACCAGCCCGAGGAGCCGGAAGTATTTATCCTATTGCCTACCGACACATGTTTACAGTTTATGAATAGTTTCACATAAATAGTACTATTTCCTCATAGTACAGTGCATCGTGATGACCGAAATGGCTGACAAAATTAGGTACAAGCACGAAATATATGCAAGACAATATATGGTATATGTATAGCTTGGAAATTGTGACCGTTGCTCGCTCGCTCCGCTCGCTCGTAAAAATCTAGTCCAACCCCACAACCCGATCCGACACGTTCGCAAATTTGAAATATGTCGCCATCATATCGAATAATGAACGCAAGATGGGATTGGTTTTAGGTTAGGCTATAGTTTTCGAGCGAGCGCAGCGAGCGTGAGACGCGTATAGGTGTGTCACAAACCAACGGTTTGGCACACACGGACATTGAAATATTCGCATCTGCCCGAGATGCCGGAAGTATTTATCCTATTGCCTACAGACACATGTTTACAGTTTATGAATAGTTTCACATAAATAGAACTATTTCCACATAGTACAATGCAATGTGATGTCCGAAATGGCTGACAAAATTAGGTAATAACACGACATATATGCAAGGCAATATAAGGTGTATGTATAGGTTGGAAATTGTGATCGTTGCTCGCTTCGCTCGAAAAAATCTAGTCCAACCTCACAACCGATCGACACGTTCGCAAATTTGAAATATGTCGCCATCATATCGAATAATGAACGCAAGATGGATTGGTTTTAGGTTAGGCTATAGTTTTCGAGCGATCGCCGCGAGCGAGAGACGCGTAAAGGTGTGTCATAAACCAACGGGTTTGGCACATACGGACATTGAAATATTCGCACCAGCCCGAGGAGCCGGAAGTATTTATACTATTGCCTACCGACACATGTTTACAGTTTATGAATAGTTTCACATAAATAGTACTATTTCCTCATAGTACAGTGCAATGTGATGTCCGAAATGGCTGACAAAATTAGGTAATAACGCGAAATATATGGAAGGCAATATAAGGTATATGTATAGCTTGGAAATTGTGACCGTTGCTTGCTCGCTCCGCTCGCTCGTAAAAATCTAGTCCAACCTCACAACCGATCCCACACGTTCGCAAATTTGAAATATGTCGCCACCATATCGAATAATGAACGGAAGATGGATTGGTTTTAGGTTAGGCTATAGCATTCGTGCGAGCGCAGCGAACGAGAAACGCGTAAAGGTGTGTCACAAACCATTGGTTTGGCACATACGGACATTGATATATTCGCACCAGCCCGAGGAGCCGGAAGTCTTTATCCTATTGCCTTCTGACAAATGTTTTACGGTATACCAATAGTTTCACATAATTAGTACCGTTTCCTCATAGTACAGTGCAACGTGATGTCCGAAATGGCTGACAAAATTAGGTACAAGCACGAAATATATGCAAGACAATATATGGTATATGTATAGCTTGGAAATTGTGACCGTTGCTCGCTCGCTCCGCTCGCTCGTAAAAATCTAGTCCAACCCCACAACCGATCCGACACGTTCGCAAATTTGAAATATGTCGCCATCATATCGAATAATGAACGCAAGATGGATTGGTTTTAGGTTAGGCTATAGTTTTCGAGCGAGCGCAGCGAGCGAGAGACGCGTATAGGTGTGTCATAAACCAACGGTTTGGCACATACGGACATTGAAATATTCGCACCAGCCCGAGGAGCCGGAAGTATTTATCCTATTGCCTACCGACACATGTTTACAGTTTATGAATAGTTTCACATAAATAGTACTATTTCCTCATAGTACAGTGCAATGTGATGTCCGAAAGGGCTGACAAAATTAGGTAATAACACGAAATATATGGAAGGCAATATAAGGTATATGTATAGCTTGGAAATTGTGACCGTTGCTCGCTCGCTCCGCTCGCTCGTAAAAATCTAGTCCAACCTCACAACCGATCCCACACGTTCGCAAATTTGAAATATGTCGCCACCATATCGAATAATGAACGGAAGATGGATTGGTTTTAGGTTAGGCTATAGCTTTCGTGCGAGCGCAGCGAACGAGAGGACGCGTAAAGGTGTGTCACAGACCATCGGTTTGGCACATACGGACATTGATATATTCGCACCAGCCCGAGGAGCCGATGTCTTTATCCTGTTGCCTTCTGAAAAATGTTTGCGGTTTACCAATAGTTTCACATAATTAGTACCGTTTCCTCACAGTACAGTGCAACGTGATGTCCGAAATGGCTGACAAAATTAGGTACAAGCACGAAATATATGCAAGACAATATATGGTATATGTATAGCTTGGAAATTGTGATCGTTGCTCGCTCGCTCCGCTCGCTCGAGAAAACTCTAGTCCAACCTCACAACCGATCCCACACGTCGCAAATTTGAAATATGTCGCCACCATATCGAATAATGAACGGAAGATGGATTGGTTTTAGGTTAGGCTATAGTTTTCGAGCGAGCGCAGCGAGGCGAGGGACGCGTATAGGTGTGTCATAAACCAACGGTTTGGCACATACGGACATTGAAATATTCGCACCAGCCCGAGGAGCCGGAAGTATTTATCCTATTGCCTACCGACACATGTTTACAGTTATGAATAGTTTCACATAAATAGTACTATTTCCTCATAGTACAGTGCAATGTGATGTCCGAAAGGGCTGACAAAATTAGGTAATAACACGAAATATATGGAAGGCAATATAAGGTATATGTATAGCTTGGAAATTGTGACCGTTGCTCGCTCGCTCCGCTCGCTCGTAAAAATCTAGTCCAACCTCACAACCGATCCCACACGTTCGCAAATTTGAATATGTCGCCACCATATCGAATAATGAACGGAAGATGGATTGGTTTTAGGTTAGGCTATAGCTTTCGTGCGAGCGCAGCGAACGAGAGACGCGTAAAGGTGTGTCACAAACCATCGGTTTGGCACATACGGACATTGATATATTCGCACCAGCCCGAGGAGCCGGAAGTCTTTATCCTATTGCCTTCTGACAAATGTTTACGGTTTACCAATAGTTTCACATAATTAGTACCGTTTCCTCATAGTACAGTGCAACGTGATGTCCGAAATGGCTGACAAAATTAGGTACAGCACGAAATATATGCAAGACAATATATGGTATATGTATAGCTTGGAAATTGTGACCGTTGCTCGCTCGCTCCGCTCGCTCGTAAAAATCTAGTCCAACCTCACAACCGATCCCACACGTTCGCAAATTTGAAATATGTCGCCACCATATCGAATAATGAACGGAAGATGGATTGGTTTTAGGTTAGGCTATAGCTTTCGTGCGAGCGCAGCGAACGAGAGACGCGTAAGGTGTGTCACAAACCATCGGTTTGGCACATACGGACATTGATATATTCGCACCAGCCGAGAAGCCGGAAGTCTTTATCCTATTGCCTTCTGACAAATGTTTACGGTTTACCAATAGTTTCACATAATTAGTACCGTTTCCTCATAGTACAGTGCATCGTGATGTCCGAAATGGCTAGACAAAATTAGGTACAAGCACGAAATATATGCAAGACAATATATGGTATATGTATAGCTTGGAAATTGTGACCGTTGCTCGCTCGCTCCGCTCGCTCGTAAAAATCTAGTCCAACCCCACAACCGATCCGACACGTTCGCAAATTTGAAATATGTCGCCATCATATCGAATAATGAACGCAAGATGGATTGGTTTTAGGTTAGGCTGTAGTTTTCGAGCGAGCGCAGCGAGCGAGAGACGCGTATAGGTGTGTCATAAACCAACGGTTTGGCACATACGGACATTGAAATATTCGCACCAGCCCGAGGAGCCGGAAGTATTTATCCTATTGCCTACCGACACATGTTTACAGTTTATGAATAGTTTCACATAAATAGTACTATTTCCTCATAGTACAGTGCAATGTGATGTCCGAAAGGGCTGACAAAATTAGGTAATAACACGAAATATATGGAAGGCAATATAAGGTATATGTATAGCTTGGAAATTGTGACCGTTGCTCGCTCGCTCCGCTCGCTCGTAAAAATCTAGTCCAACCTCACAACTGATCCCACACGTTCGCAAATTTGAAATATGTCGCCACCATATCGAATAATGAACGGAAGATGGAATGGTTTTAGGTTAGGCTATAGCTTTCGTGCGAGCGCAGCGAACGAGAGACGCGTATAGGTGTGTCATAAACCAACGGTTTGGCACATACGGACATTGAAATATTCGCACCAGCCCGAGGAGCCGGAAGTATTTATCCTATTGCCTTCTGACAAATGTTTGCGGTTTACCAATAGTTTCACATAATTAGTACCGTTTCCTCATAGTACAGTGCAACGTGATGTCCGAAATGGCTGACAAAATTAGGTACAAGCACGAAATATATGCAAGACAATATATGGTATATGTATAGCTTGGAAATTGTGACCGTTGCTCGCGCGCTCCGCTCGCTCGTAAAAATCTAGTCCAACCTCACAACCGATCCCACGCGTTCGCAAATTTGAAATATGTCGCCACCATATCGAATAATGAACGGAAGATGGATTGGTTTTAGGTTAGGCTATATCTTTCGTGCGAGCGCAGCGAACGAGAGACGCGTAAAGGTGTGTCACAAACCATCGGTTTGGCACATACGGACATTGATATATTCGCACCAGCCCGAGGAACCGGATGTCTTTATCCTGTTGCCTTCTGACAAATTTTTGCGGTTTCCCAATAGTTTCACATAATTAGTACCGTTTCCTCATAGTACAGTGCAACGTGATGTCCGAAATGGCTGACAAAATTAGGTACAAGCACGAAATATATGCAAGACAATATATGGTATATGTATAGCTTGGAAATTGTGATCGTTGCTCGCTCGCTCCGCTCGCTCGAAAAAATCTAGTCCAACCTCACAACCGATCCCACACGTTCGCAAATTTGAAATATGTCGCCACCATATCGAATAATGAACGGAAGATGGATTGGTTTTAGGTTAGGCTATAGCTTTCGTGCGAGCGCAGCGAACGAGAGACGCGTAAAGGTGTGTCACAAACCATCGGTTTGGCACATACGGACATTGATATATTCGCACCAGCCCGAGGAGCCGGAAGTCTTTATCCTATTGCCTTCTGACAAATGTTTACGGTTTACCAATAGTTTCACATAATTAGTACCGTTTCCTCATAGTACAGTGCAACGTGATGTCCGAAATGGCTGACAAAATTAGGTACAAGCACGAAATATATGCAGGACAATATATGGTATATGTATAGCTTGGAAATTGTGACCGTTGCTCGCTCGCTCCGCGCGCTCGTAAAAATCTAGTCCAACCCCACAACCGATCCGACACGTTCGCAAATTTGAAATATGTCGCCATCATATCGAAGAATGGCGGAAGATGGATTGGTTTTAGGTTAGGCTATAGTTTTCGAGCGAGCGCAGCGAGCGAGCGACGCGTAAATGTGTGTCTCAAACCAACGGTTTGGCACATACGGACATTGAAATATTCGCACCAGCCCGAGGAGCCGGAAGTATTTATCCTATTGCCTACCGACACATGTTTACAGTTTACGAATAGTTTCACATAAATAGTACTATTTCCTCATAGTACAGTGCAATGTGATGTCCGAAATGGCTGACAAAATTAGGTAATAACACGAAATATATGGAAGGCAATATAAGGTATATGTATAGCTTGGAAATTGTGACCGTTGCTCGCTCGCTCCGCTCGCTCGTAAAAATCTAGTCCAACCTCACAACTGATCCCACACGTTCGCAAATTTGAAATATGTCGCCACCATATCGAATAATGAACGGAAGATGGAATGGTTTTAGGTTAGGCTATAGCTTTCGTGCGAGCGCAGCGAGCGAGAGCCGCGTAAAGGTGTGTCACAAACCAACGGTTTGGCACATACGGACATTGAAATATTCGCACCAGCCCGAGGAGCCGAAAGTCTTTATCCTATTGCCTTCTGACAAATGTTTACGGTTTACCAACAGTTTCACATAATTAGTACCATTTCCTCATAGTACAGTGCAATGTGATGTCCGAAATGGCAGACTAAATTAGGTAATAACACGAAATATATGGAAGTCAATATAAGATGTATGTATAGGTTGGAAATTGTGATCGTTGCTCGCTCGCTCCGCTCGCTCGAAAAAATCTAGTCCAAGCTCACAAGCGATCCGACACGTTCGCAAATTTGAAATATGTCGCCACCATATCCAATAATGAACGGAAGATGGATTGGTTTTAGGTTAGGCTATAGCTTTCGTTCGAGCGCGGCGAGCGAGAGACGCGTAAAGGTGTGTCACAAACCAACGGTTTGGCACATACGGACATTGAAATATTCGCACCAGCCCGAGGAGCCGGAAGTATTTATCATATTGCCTACCGACACATGTTTACAGTATATGAATAGTTTCACATAAATAGTACTATTTCCTCATAGTACAGTGCAATGTGATGTCCGAAATGGCTGACAAAATTAGGTACAAGCACGAAATATATGCAAGGCAATATATGGTATATGTATAGCTTGGAAATTGTGACCGTTGGTCGCTCGCTCCGCCCGCTCGTAAAAATCTAGTCCAACCTCACAACCGATCCGTCACGTTCGCAAATTTGAAATATGTCAACACCATATCGAATAATGAACGCAAGATGGATTGGTTTTAGGTTAGGCTATAGTTTTCGAGCGAGGGCAACGTGCGAGCGACGCGTAAATGTGTGTCACAAACCAACGGTTTGGCACATACGGACATTGAAACTTTCGCACCAACCCGAGGAGCCGGAAGTCTTTGTCCTATTGCCTACTGACAAGTGTTTACAGTTTATGAATAGTTTCACATAAATAGTACTATTTCCTCATAGTACAGTGCAATGTGATGTCCGAAATGGCTGACAAAATTAGGTAATAACAAGAAATATATGGAAGGCAATATAAGGTGTATGTATAGGTTGGAAATTGTGATCGTTGCTCGCTCGCTCCGCTCGCTCGAAAAAATCTAGTCCAACCTCGCAACCGATCCGACACGTTCGCAAATTTGAAATATGTCGCCACCATATCGAATAATGAACGGAAGATGGATTGGTTTTAGGTTAGGCTATAGTTTTCGAGCGAGCGCGTCGAGCGAGAGACGCGTAAAGGTGTGTCATAAACCAACGGTTTGGCACATACGGACATTGAAATATTCGCACCAGCCTGAGGAGCCGGAAGTATTTATCCTATTGCCTACCGACACATGTTTACAGTTTATGAATAGTTTCACATAAATAGTACTATTTCCACATAGTACAGTGCAATGTGATGTCCGAAATGGCTGACAAAATTAGGTACTAGCACGAAATATAAGCAAGGCAATATAAGGTATATGTATAGCTTGGAAGTTGTGACCGTTGCACGCTCGCTCCGCTCGCTCGTAAAAATCTGGTCCAACCTCACAACCGATCCCACACGTTCGCAAATTCGAAACATGTCGCCACCATATCGAATAATGAACAGAAGATGGATTGGTTTTAGGTTAGGCTATAGCTTTCGTGCTAGCGCAGCGAACGAGAGACGCGTAAAGGTGTGTCATAAACCAACGGTTTGGCACATACGGACATTGAAATATTCGCACCAGCCCGAGGAGCCGGAAGTATTTATCCTATTGCCTTCTGACAAATGTTTACGGTTTACCCATAGTTTCACATAATTAGTATCGTTTCCTCATAGTACAGTGCAACGTGATGTCCGAAATGGCTGACAAAATTAGGTAATAACACGAAATATATGGAAGGCAATATAAGGTGTATGTATAGGTTGGAAATTGTGATCGTTGCTCGCTCGCTCCGCTCGCTCGAAAAAATCTAGTCCAACCTCGCAACCGATCCGACACGTTCGCAAATTTGAAATATGTCGCCACCATATCGAATAATGAACGGAAGATGGATTGGTTTTAGGTTAGGCTATAGTTTTCGAGCGAGCGCGTCGAGCGAGAGACGCGTAAAGGTGTGTCATAAACCAACGGTTTGGCACATACGGACATTGAAATATTCGCACCAGCCTGAGGAGCCGGAAGTATTTATCCTATTGCCTACCGACACATGTTTACAGTTTATGAATAGTTTCACATAAATAGTACTATTTCCACATAGTACAGTGCAATGTGATGTCCGAAATGGCTGACAAAATTAGGTACTAGCACGAAATATAAGCAAGGCAATATAAGGTATATGTATAGCTTGGAAATTGTGACCGTTGCACGCTCGCTCCGCTCGCTCGTAAAAATCTGGTCCAACCTCACAACCGACCCCACACGTTCGCAAATTCGAAACATGTCGCCACCATATCGAATAATGAACGGAAGATGGATTGGTTTTAGGTTAGGCTATAGCTTTCGTGCGAGCGCAGCGAACGAGAGACGCGTAAAGGTGTGTCACAAACCATCGGTTTGGCACATACGGACATTGATATATTCGCACCAGCCCGAGGAGCCGGAAGTCTTTATCCTATAGCCTTCTGACAAATGTTTACGGTTTACCAATAGTTTCACATAATTAGTACCGTTTCCTCATAGTACAGTGCAACGTGACGTCCGAAATGGCTGACAAAATTAGGTACAAGCACGAAATATATGCAAGACAATATATGGCATATGTATAGCTTGGAAATTGTGACCGTTGCTCGCTCGCTCCGCTCGCTCGTAAATATCTAGTCCAACCCCACAACCGATTCGACACGTTCGCAAATTTGAAATATGTTGCCATCATATCGAATAATGAACGCAAGATGGATTGGTTTTAGGTTAGGCTATAGTTTTCAAGCGAGCGCAGCGAGCGAGTGACGCGTATAGGTGTGTCATAAACCAACGGTTTGGCACATACGGACATTGAAATATTCGCACCAGCCCGAGGAGCCGGAAGTATTTATCCTATTGCCTACCGACACATGTTTACAGTTTATGAATAGTTTCACATAAATAGTGCTATTTCCTCATAGTACAGTGCAATGTGATGTCCGAAATGGCTGACAAAATTAGGTAATAACACGAAATATATGGAAGGCAATATAAGGTACATGTATAGCTTGGAAACTGTGACCGTTGCTCGCTCGCTCCGCTCGCTCGTAAAAATCTAGTCCAACCTCACAACCGATCCCACACGTTCGCAAATTTGAAACATGTCGCCACCATATCGAATAATGAACGGAAGATGGATTCGTTTTAGGTTAGTTTATAGTTTTCGAGCGAGCGCGTCGAGCGAGAGACGCGTAAAGGTGTGTCATAAACCAACGGTTTGGCACATACGGACATTGAAATATTCGCACCAGCCCGAGGAGCCGGAAGTCTCTATGCTATCGCCTTCTGAAAAATGTTTACGGTTTACCAATAGTTTCACATAATTAGTACCGTTTCCTCATAGTACAGTGCAACGTGATGTCCGAAATAGCTGACAAAATTAGGTACAAGCACGAAATATATGCAAGACAATATATGGTATATGTATAGCTTGGAAATTGTGATCGTTGCTCGCTCGCTCCGCTCGCTCGTAAAAATCTAGTCCAACCCCACAACCGATCCAACACGTTCGCAAATTTGAAATAAGTCGCCATCATATCGAATAATGAACGCAAGATGGATTGGTTTTAGGTTAGGCTATAGTTTTCGAGCGAGCGCAGCGAGCGAGTGACGCGTATAGGTGTGTCATAAACCAACGGTTTGGCACATACGGACATTGAAATATTCGCACCAGCCCGAGGAGCCGGAAGAATTTATCCTATTGCCTACCGACACATGTTTACAGTTTATGAATAGTTTCACATAATTAGTACCGTTTCCTCATAGTACAGTGCAATGTGATGTCCGAAATCGCTGACAAAATTAGGTACTAGCACGAAATATAAGCAAGGCAATATAAGGTATATGTATAGCTTGGAAATTGTGACCGTTGCACGCTCGCTCCGCTCGCTCGTAAAAATCTGGTCCAACCTCACAGCCGATCCGACACGTTCCCAAATTTGAAATAAGTCGCCTTCATGTCGAATGACTAACGCAAGAGGGATTGTTTTTAGGTTAGGCTATAGCTCTCGAGCGAGCGCAGCGAGTGAGAGACGCGTAAATGTGTGTCACAAACCAACGGTTTGGCACATACGGACATTGAAATATTCGCACCAGCCCGAGGAGCCGGAAGTATTTATCCTATTGCCTACCGTCACATGTTTACAGTTTACCAATAGTTTCACATAATCAGTACCGTTTCCTCATAGTACAGTGCAATGTGATGTCCGAAATGGCTCACAAAATTAGGTACAAGCACGAAATATATGCAAGACAATATATGGTATATGTATAGCTTGGAAATTGTGACCGTTGCTCGCTCGCTCCGCTCGCTCGAAAAAATCTAGTCCAACCTCGCAACCGATCCGACACGTTCGCAAATTTGAAATATGTCGCCACCATATCGAATAATGAACGGAAGATGGATTGGTTTTAGGTTAGGCTATAGTTTTCGAGCGAGCGCGTCGAGCGAGAGACGCGTAAAGGTGTGTCATAAACCAACGGCTTGGCACATACGGACATTGAAATATTCGCACCAGCCTGAGGAGCCGGAAGTATTTATCCTATTGCCTACCGACACATGTTTACAGTTTATGAATAGTTTCACATAAATAGTAATATTTCCACATAGTACAATGCAATGTGATGTCCGAAATGTCTGACAAAATTAGGTAATAACACGACATATATGCAAGGCAATATAAGGTGTATGTATAGGTTGGAAATTGTGATCGTTGCTCGCTCGCTCCGCTCGCTCGAAAAAATTTAGTCCAACCTCACAACCGATCCGACACGTTCGCAAATTTGAAATATGTCGCCACCATATCGAATAATGAACGGAAGATGGATTGGTTTTAGGTTAGGCTATAGCTTTCGTGCGAGCGCAGCGAGCGAGAGGCGCGTAAAGGTGTGTCACAAACCAACGGTTTGTCACATACGGACATTGAAATATTCGCACCAGCCCGAGAAGCCGAAAGTCTTTATCCTATTGCCTTCTGACAAATGTTTACGGTTTACCAACAGTTTCACATAATTAGTACCGTTTCCTCATAGTACAATGCAATGTGATGTCCGAAATGGCAGACAAAATTAGGTAATAACACGACATATAGGCAAGGCAATATAAGGTGGATGTATAGGTTGGAAATTGTGATCGTTGCTCGCTCGCTCCGCTCGCTCGAAAAAATCTAGTCCAACCTCACAACCGATCCGACACGTTCGCAAATTTGAAATATGTCGCCACCATATCGAATAATGAACGGAAGATGGATTGGTTTTAGGTTAGGCTATAGCTTTCGTGCGAGCGCAGCGAACGAGAGACGCGTAAAGGTGTGTCACAAACCAACGGTTTGGCACATACGGACATTGAAATATTCGCCCGAGGAGCCGGAAGTCTTTATCCTATTGCCTTCTGACAAATGTTTACGGTTTACCAATAGTTTCACATAATTAGTACCGTTTACTCATAGTACAGTGCAACGTGATGTCCGAAATGGCTGACAAAATTAGGTACAAGCACGAAATATATGCAAGACAATATATGGTATATGTATAGCTTGGAAATTGTGACCGTTGCTCGCTCGCTCCGCTCGCTCGTAAATATCTAGTCCAACCCCACAACCGATCCGACACGTTCGCAAATTTGAAATATGTCGCCATCATATCGAATAATGAACGCAAGATGGATTGGTTTTAGGTTAGGCTATAGTTTTCGAGCGAGCGCAGCGAGCGAGTGACGCGTATAGGTGTGTCATAAACCAACGGTTTGGCACATACGGACATTGAAATATTCGCACCAGCCCGAGGAGCCGGAAGTATTTATCCTATTGCCTACCGACACATGTTTACAGTTTATGAATAGTTTCACATAAATAGTACTATTTCCTCATAATACAGTGCAATGTGATGTCCGAAATGGCTGACAAAATTAGGTAATAACACGACATATATGCAAGGCAATATAAGGTGTATGTATAGGTTGGAAATTGTGATCGTTGCTCGCTCGCTCCGCTCGCTCGAAAAAATCAAGTCCAACCTCACAACCGATCCGACACGTTCGCAAATTTGAAATATGTCGCTACCATATCGAATAATGAACGGAAGATGGATTGGTTTTAGGTTCGGCTATAGCTTTCGTGCGAGCGCAGCGAACGAGAGACGCGTAAAGGTGTGTCACAAACCATCGGTTTGGCACATACGCACATTGATATATTCGCACCAGCCCGAGGAGGCGGAAGACTTTATCCTATCGCCTTCTGACAAATGTTTACGGTTTACCAATAGTTTCACATAATTAGTACCGTTTTCTCATAGTACAGTGCAACGTGATGCCCGAAATGGCTGACAAAATTAGGTACATGCACGAAATATATGCAAGACAATATATGGTATATGTATAGCTTGGAAATTGTGACCGTTGCTCGCTCGCTCCGCTCGCTCGTAAAAATCTAGTCCAACCTCACAACCGATCCGACACGTTCGCAAATTTGAAATATGTCGCCATCATATCGAATAATGAACGCAAGATGGATTGGTTTTAGGTTAGGCTATAGTTTTCGAGCGAGCGCCGCGAGCGAGAGACGCGTAAAGGTGTGTCATAAACCAACGGCTTGGCACATACGGACATTGAAATATTCGCACCAGCCCGAGGAGCCGGAAGTATTTATCCTATTGCCTACCGACACATGTTTACAGTTTATGAATAGTTTCACATAAATAGTACTATTTCCTCATAGTACAGTGCAATGTGATGTCCGAAATGGCTGACAAAATTAGGTAGTAACACGAAATATATGGAAGGCAATATAAGGTATATGTATAGCTTGGAAATTGTGACCGTTGCTCGCTCGCTCCGCTCGCTCGTAAAAATCTAGTCCAACCTCACAACCGATCCCACACGTTCGCAAATTTGAAATATGTCGCCACCATATCGAATAATGAACGGAAGATGGATTGGTTTTAGGTTAGGCTATAGCTTTCGTGCAAGCGCAGCGAACGAGAGACGCGTAAAGGTGTGTCACAAACCATCGGTTTGGCACATACGGACATTGATATATTCGCACCAGCCCGAGGAGCCGGAAGTCTTTATCCTATTGCCTTCAGACAAATGTTTACGGTTTACCAATAGTTTCTCATAATTAGTACCGTTTCCTCATAGTACAGTGCAACGTGATGTCCGAAATGGCTGACAAAATTAGGTACAAGCACGAAATATATGCAAGACAATATATGGTATAGGTATAGGTTGGAAATTGTGACCGTTGCTCGCTCGCTCCGCTCGCTCGTAAATATCTAGTCCAACCCCACAACCGATCCGACACGTTCGCAAATTTGAAATATGTCGCCATCACATCGAATAATGAACGCAAGATGGATTGGTTTTAGGTTAGGCTATAGTTTTCGAGCGAGCGCAGCGAGCGAGTGACGCGTATAGGTGTGTCATAAACCAACGGTTTGGCACATACGGACATTGAAATATTCGCACCAGCCCGAGGAGCCGGAAGAATTTATCCTATTGCCTACCGACACATGTTTACAGTTTATGAATAGTTTCACATAAATAGTAATATTTCCACATAGTACAATGCAATGTGATGTCCGAAATGGCTGACAAAATTAGGTAATAACACGACATATATGCAAGGCAATATAAGGTGTATGTATAGGTTGGAAATTGTGATCGTTGCTCGCTCGCTCCGCTCGCTCGAAAAAATCTAGTCCAACCTCACAACCGATCCGACACGTTCGCAAATTTGAAATATGTCGCCACCATATCGAATAATGAACGGAAGATGGATTGGTTTTAGGTTAGGCTATAGCTTTCGTGCGAGCGCAGCGAGCGAGAGACGCGTAAAGGTGTGTCACAAACCAACGGTTTGTCACATACGGACATTGAAATATTCGCACCAGCCCGAGAAGCCGAAAGTCTTTATCCTATTGCCTTCTGACAAATGTTTACGGTTTACCAACAGTTTCACATAATTAGTACCGTTTCCTCATAGTACAGTGCAATGTGATGTCCGAAATGGCAGACAAAATTAGGTAATAACACGATATATAGGCAAGGCAATATAAGGTGGATGTATAGGTTGGAAATTGTGATCGTTGCTCGCTCGCTCCGCTCGCTCGAAAAAATTTAGTCCAACCTCACAACCGATCCGACACGTTCGCAAATTTGAAATATGTCGCCACCATATCGAATAATGAACGGAAGATGGATTGGTTTTAGGTTAGGCTATAGCTTTCGTGCGAGCGCAGCGAACGAGAGACGCGTAAAGGTGTGTCACAAACCAACGGTTTGGCACATACGGACATTGAAATATTCGCCCGAGGAGCCGGAAGTCTTTATCCTATTGCCTTCTGACAAATGTTTACGGTTTACCAATAGTTTCACATAATTAGTACCGTTTCCTCATAGTACAGTGCAACGTGATGTCCGAAATGGCTGACAAAATTAGGTACAAGCACGAAATATATGCAAGACAATATATGGTATATGTATAGCTTGGAAATTGTGACCGTTGCTCGCTCGCTCCGCTCGCTCGTAAATATCTAGTCCAACCCCACAACCGATCCGACACGTTCGCAAATTTGAAATATGTCGCCATCATATCGAATAATGAACGCAAGATGGATTGGTTTTAGGTTAGGCTATAGTTTTCGAGCGAGCGCAGCGAGCGAGTGACGCGTATAAGTGTGTCATAAACCAACGGTTTGGCACATACGGACATTGAAATATTCGCACCAGCCCGAGGAGCCGGAAGTATTTATCCTATTGCCTACCGACACATGTTTACAGTTTATGAATAGTTTCACATAAATAGTACTATTTCCTCATAGTACAGTGCAATGTGATGTCCGAAATGGCTGACAAAATTAGGTAATAACACGACATATATGCAAGGCAATATAAGGTGTATGTATAGGTTGGAAATTGTGACCGTTGCTCGCTCGCTCCGCTTGCTCGTAAAAATCTAGTCCAACCTCACAACCGATCCCACACGTTCGCAAATTTGAAACATGTCGCCACCATATCGAATAATGAACGAAAGATGGATTCGTTTTAGGTTAGGCTATAGTTTTCGAGCGAGCGCGTCGAGCGAGAGACGCGTAAAGGTGAGTCATAAACCAACGGTTTGGCACATACGGACATTGAAATATTCGCAACAGCCCGAGGAGCCGGAAGTCTCTATCCTATCGCCTTCTGAAAAATGTTTACGGTTTACCAATAGTTTCACATAATTAGTACCGTTTCCTCATAGTACAGTGCAACGTGATGTCCGAAATGGCTGACAAAATTAGGTACAAGCACGAAATATATGCAAGACAATATATGGTATATGTATAGCTTGGAAATTGTGATCGTTGCTCGCTCGCTCCGCTCGCTCGTAAAAATCTAGTCCAACCCCACAACCGATCCGACACGTTCGCAAATTTGAAATACGTCGCCGTCATATCGAATAATGAACGCAAGATGGATTGGTTTTAGGTTAGGCTATAGTTTTCGAGCGAGCGCAGCGAGCGAGTTACGCGTATAGATGTGTCATAAACCAACGGTTTGGCACATACGGACATTGAAATATTGGCACCAGCCCGAGGAGCCGGAAGTATTTATCCTATTGCCTACCGACACATGTTTACAGTTTATGAATAGTTTCACATAATTAGTACCGTTTCCTCATAGTACAGTGCAACGTGATGTCCGAAATGGCTGACAAAATTAGGTACAAGCACGAAATATATGCAAGACAATATATGGTATATGTATAGGTTGGAAATTGTGACCGTTGCTCGCTCGCGCCGCTCGCTCGTAAATATCTAGTCCAACCCCACAACCGATCCGACACGTTCGCAAATTTGAAATATGTCGCCACCATATCGAATAATGAACGGAAGATGGATTGGTTTTAGGTTAGGCTATAGCTTTCGTGCAAGCGCAGCGAACGGGAGACGCGTAAAGGTGTGTCACAAACCATCGGTTTGGCACATACGGACATTGATATATTCGCACCAGCCCGAGGAGCCGGAAGTCTTTATCCTATTGCCTTCTGACAAATGTTTACGGTTTACCAATAGTTTCACATAATTAGTACCGTTTCCTCATAGTACAGTGCAACGTGATGTCCCAAATGGCTGACAAAATTAGGTACAAGCACGAAATATATGCAAGACAATATATGGTATATGTATAGCTTGGAAATTGTGACCGTTGCTCGCTCGCTCCGCTCGCTCGTAAAAATCTAGTCCAACCCCACAACCGATCCGACACGTTCGCAAATTTGAAATATGTCGCCATCATATCGAATAATGAACGCAAGATGGATTGGTTTTAGGTTAGGCTATAGTTTTCGAGCGAGCGCAGCGAGCGAGGGACGCGTATAGGTTTGTCATAAACCAGCGGTTTGGCACATACGGACATTGAAATATTCGCACCAGCCCGAGGAGCCGGAAGTATTTATCCTATTGCCTACCGACACATGTTTACAGTTTATGAATAGTTTCACATAATTAGTACCGTTTCCTCATAGTACAGTGCAACGTGATGTCCGAAATGGCTGACAAAATTAGGTACAAGCACGAAATATATGCAAGACAATATATGGTATATGTATAGGTTGGAAATTGTGACCGTTGCTCGCTCGCGCCGCTCGCTCGTAAATATCTAGTCCAACCCCACAACCGATCCGACACGTTCGCAAATTTGAAATATGTCGCCATCATATCGAATAATGAACGCAAGATGGATTGGTTTTAGGTTAGGCTATAGTTTTCGAGCGAGCGCAGCGAGCGAGTGACGCGTATAGGTGTGTCATAAACCAACGGTTTGGCACATACGGACATTGAAATATTCGCACCAGCCCGAGGAGCCGGAAGTATTTATCCTATTGCCTACCGACACATGTTTACAGTTTATGAATAGTTTCACATAAATAGTACTATTTCCTCATTGTACAGTGCAATGTGATGTCCGAAATGGCTGAAAAAATTAGGTAATAACACGACATATATGCAAGGCAATATAAGGTGTATGTATAGGTTGGAAATTGTGATCGTTGCTCGCTCGCTCCGCTCGCTCGAAAAAATCTAGTCCAACCTCACAACCGATCCGACACGTTCGCAAATTTGAAATATGTCTCCACCATATCGAATAATGAACGGAAGATGGATTGGTTTTAGGTTCGGCTATAGCTTTCGTGCGAGCGCAGCGAACGAGAGACGCGTAAAGGTGTGTCACAAACCATCGGTTTGGCACATACGGACATTGATATATTCGCACCAGCCCGAGGAGCCGGAAGTATTTATCCTATTGCCTACCGACACATGTTTACAGTTTATGAATAGTTTCACATAAATAGTACTATTTCCACATAGTACAATGCAATGTGATGTCCGAAATGGCTGACAAAATTAGGTAATAACACGAAATATATGGAAGGCAATATAAGGTACATGTATAGCTTGGAAACTGTGACCGTTGCTCGCTCGCTCCGCTCGCTCGTAAAAATCTAGTCCAACCTCACAACCGATCCCACACGTTCGCAAATTTGAAACATGTCGCCACCATATCGAATAATGAACGGAAGATGGATTGGTTTTAGGTTAGGCTATAGTTTTCGAGCGAGCGCGTCGAGCGAGAGACGCGTAAAGGTGTGTCATAAACCAACGGTTTGGCACATACGGACATTGAAATATTCGCACCAGCCCGAGGAGCCGGAAGTCTCTATCCTATCGCCTTCTGACAAATGTTTACGGTTTACCAATAGTTTCACATAATTAGTACCGTTTCCTCATAGTACAATGCAACGTGTTGTCCGAAATGGCTGACAAAATTAGGTACAAGCACGAAATATATGCAAGACAATATATGGTATATGTATAGCTTGGAAATTGTGACCGTTGCTCGCTCGCTCTGCTCGCTCGTAAATATCTAGTCCAACCCCACAACCGATCCGACACGTTCGCAAATTTGAAATAAGTCGCCATCATATCGAATAATGAACGCAAGATGGATTGGTTTTAGGTTAGGCTATAGTTTTCGAGCGAGCGCAGCGAGCGAGTGACGCGTATAGGTGTGTCATAAACCAACGGTTTGGCACATACGGACATTGAAATATTCGCACCAGCCCGAGGAGCCGGAAGTATTTATCCTATTGCCTACCGACACATGTTTACAGTTTATGAATAGTTTCACATAAATAGTACTATTTCCTCATAGTACAGTGCAATGTGATGTCCGAAATGGCTGACAAAATTAGGTAATAACACGACATAGTTGCAAGGCAATATAAGGTGTATGTATAGGTTGGTAATTGTGATCGTTGCTCGCTCGCTCCGCTCGCTCGAAAAAATCAAGTCCAACCTCACAACCGATCCGACACGTTCGCAAATTTGAAATATGTCGCCACCATATCGAATAATGAACGGAAGATGGATTGGTTTTAGGTTCGGCTATAGCTTTCGTGCGAGCGCAGCGAACGAGAGACGCGTAAAGGTGTGTCACAAACCATCGGTTTGGCACATACGGACATTGATATATTCGCACCAGCCCGTGGAGCCGGAAGACTTTATCCTATCGCCTTCTGACAAATGTTTACGGTTTACAAATAGTTTCACATAATTAGTACCGTTTCCTCATAGTACAGTGCAACGTGATGTCCGAAATGGCTGACAAAATTAGGTACATGCACGAAATATATGCAAGACAATATATGGTATATGTATAGCTTGGAAATTGTGACCGTTGCTCGCTCGCTCCGCTCGCTCGTAAAAATCTAGTCCAACCTCACAACCGATCCGACACGTTCGCAAATTTGAAATATGTCGCCATCATATCGAATAATGAACGCAAGATGGATTGGTTTTAGGTTAGGCTATAGTTTTCGAGCGAGCGCCGCGAGCGAGAGACGCATAAAGGTTTGTCAAAAACCAGCGGTTTGGCACATACGGACATTGAAATATTCGCACCAGCCCGAGGAGCCGGAAGTATTTATCCTATTGCCTACCGACACATGTTTACAGTTTATGAACAGTTTCACATAATTAGTACCGTTTCCTCATAGTACAGTGCAACGTGATGTCCGAAATGGCTGACAAAATTAGGTACAAGCACGAAATATATGCAAGACAATATATGGTATATGTATAGCTTGGAAATTGTGACCGTTGCTCGCTCGCTCCGCTCGCTCGTAAATATCTAGTCCAACCCCACAACCGATCCGACACGTTCGCAAATTTGAAATATGTCGCCATCATATCGAATAATGAACGCAAGATGGATTGGTTTTAGGTTAGACTATAGTTTTCGAGCGAGCGCAGCGAGCGAGTGACGCGTATAGGTGTGTCATAAACCAACGGTTTGGCACATACGGACATTGAAATATTCGCACCAGCCCGAGGAGCCGGAAGTATTTATCCTATTGCCTACCGACACATGTTTACAGTTTATGAATAGTTTCACATAAATAGTACCATTTCCTCATAGTACAGTGCAACGTGATGTCCGAAATGGCTGACAAAATTAGGTACATGCACGAAATATAGGCAAGGCAATATAAGGTGGATGTATAGGTTGGAAATTGTGACCGTTGCTCGCTCGCTCCGCTCGCTCGTAAAAATCTAGTCCAACCTCACAACCGATCCGACACGTTCGCAAATTTGAAATATGTCGCCATCATATCGAATAATGAACGCAAGATGGATTGGTTTTAGGTTAGGCTATAGTTTTCGAGCGAGCGCAGCGAGCGAGTGACGCGTATAGGTGTGTCATAAACCAACGGTTTGGCACATACGGACATTGAAATATTCGCACCAGCCCGAGGAGCCGGAAGTATTTATCCTATTGCCTACCGACACATGTTTACAGTTTATGAATAGTTTCACATAATTAGTACCGTTTCCTCATAGTACAGTGCAACGTGATGTCCGAAATGGCTGACAAAATTAGGTACAAGCACGAAATATATGCAAGACAATATATGGTATATGTATAGGTTGGAAATTGTGACCGTTGCTCGCTCGCTCCACTCGCTCGTAAATATCTAGTCCAACCCCACAACCGATCCGACACGTTCGCAAATTTGAAATATGTCGCCATCATATCGAATAATGAACGCAAGATGGATTGGTTTTAGGTTAGGCTATAGTTTTCGAGCGAGCGCAGCGAGCGAGTGACGCGTATAGGTGTGTCATAAACCAACGGTTTGGCACATACGGACATTGAAATATTCGCACCAGCCCGAGGAGCCGGAAGTATTTATCCTATTGCCTACCGACACATGTTTACAGTTTATGAATAGTTTCACATAAATAGTACTATTTCCTCATTGTACAGTGCAATGTGATGTCCGAAATGGCTGAAAAAATTAGGTAATAACACGACATATATGCAAGGCAATATAAGGTGTATGTATAGGTTGGAAATTGTGATCGTTGCTCGCTCGCTCCGCTCGCTCGAAAAAAACCAAGTCCAACCTCACAACCGATCCGACACGTTCGCAAATTTGGAATATGTCTCCACCATATCGAATAATGAACGGAAGATGGATTGGTTTTAGGTTCGGCTATAGCTTTCGTGCGAGCGCAGCGAACGAGAGACGCGTAAAGGTGTGTCACAAACCATCGGTTTGGCACATACGGACATTGATATATTCGCACCAGCCCGAGGAGCCGGAAGTATTTATCCTATTGCCTACCGACACATGTTTACAGTTTATGAATAGTTTCACATAAATAGTACTATTTCCTCATAGTACAGTGCAATGTGATGTCCGAAATGGCTGACAAAATTAGGTAATAACACGAAATATATGGAAGGCAATATAAGGTACATGTATAGCTTGGAAACTGTGACCGTTGCTCGCTCGCTCCGCTCGCTCGTAAAAATCTAGTCCAACCTCACAACCGATCCCACACGTTCGCAAATTTGAAACATGTCGCCACCATATCGAATAATGAACGGAAGATGGATTGGTTTTAGGTTAGGCTATAGTTTTCGAGCGAGCGCGTCGAGCGAGAGACGCGTAAAGGTGTGTCATAAACCAACGGTTTGGCACATACGGACATTGAAATATTCGCACCAGCCCGAGGAGCCGGAAGTATTTATCCTATTGCCTACCGACACATGTTTACAGTTTATGAATAGTTTCACATAAATAGTACTATTTCCTCATTGTACAGTGCAACGTGATGTCCGAAATGGCTGACAAAATTAGGTACAAGCACGAAATATATGCAAGACAATATATGGTATATGTATAGGTTGGAAATTGTGACCGTTGCTCGCTCGCGCCGCTCGCTCGTAAATATCTAGTCCAACCCCACAACCGATCCGACACGTTCGCAAATTTGAAATATGTCGCCATCATATCGAATAATGAACGCAAGATGGATTGGTTTTAGGTTAGGCTATAGTTTTCGAGCGAGCGCCGCGAGCGAGAGACGCGTAAAGGTGTGTCATAAACCAACGGTTTGGCACATACGGACATTGAAATATTCGCACCAGCCCGAGGAGCCGGAAGTATTTATCCTATTGCCTACCGACACATGTTTACAGTTTATGAATAGTTTCACATAAATAGTACTATTTCCTCATAGTACAGTGCAATGTGATGTCCGAAATGGCTGACAAAATTAGGTAATAACACGAAATATATGGAAGGCAATATAAGGTATATGTATAGCTTGGAAATTGTGACCGTTGCTCGCTCGCTCCGCTCGCTCGTAAAAATCTAGTCCAACCTCACAACCGATCCCACACGTTCGCAAATTTGAAATATGTCGCCACCATATCGAATAATGAACGGAAGATGGATTGGTTTTAGGTTAGGCTATAGCTTTCGTGCAAGCGCAGCGAACGGGAGACGCGTAAAGGTGTGTCACAAACCATCGGTTTGGCACATACGGACATTGATATATTCGCACCAGCCCGAGGAGCCGGAAGTCTTTATCCTATTGCCTTCTGACAAATGTTTACGGTTTACCAATAGTTTCACATAATTAGTACCGTTTCCTCATAGTACAGTGCAACGTGATGTCCCAAATGGCTGACAAAATTAGGTACAAGCACGAAATATATGCAAGACAATATATGGTATATGTATAGCTTGGAAATTGTGACCGTTGCTCGCTCGCTCCGCTCGCTCGTAAAAATCTAGTCCAACCCCACAACCGATCCGACACGTTCGCAAATTTGAAATATGTCGCCATCATATCGAATAATGAACGCAAGATGGATTGGTTTTAGGTTAGGCTATAGTTTTCGAGCGAGCGCAGCGAGCGAGGGACGCGTATAGGTTTGTCATAAACCAGCGGTTTGGCACATACGGACATTGAAATATTCGCACCAGCCCGAGGAGCCGGAAGTATTTATCCTATTGCCTACCGACACATGTTTACAGTTTATGAATAGTTTCACATAATTAGTACCGTTTCCTCATAGTACAGTGCAACGTGATGTCCGAAATGGCTGACAAAATTAGGTACAAGCACGAAATATATGCAAGACAATATATGGTATATGTATAGGTTGGAAATTGTGACCGTTGCTCGCTCGCGCCGCTCGCTCGTAAATATCTAGTCCAACCCCACAACCGATCCGACACGTTCGCAAATTTGAAATATGTCGCCATCATATCGAATAATGAACGCAAGATGGATTGGTTTTAGGTTAGGCTATAGTTTTCGAGCGAGCGCAGCGAGCGAGTGACGCGTATAGGTGTGTCATAAACCAACGGTTTGGCACATACGGACATTGAAATATTCGCACCAGCCCGAGGAGCCGGAAGTATTTATCCTATTGCCTACCGACACATGTTTACAGTTTATGAATAGTTTCACATAAATAGTACTATTTCCTCATTGTACAGTGCAATGTGATGTCCGAAATGGCTGAAAAAATTAGGTAATAACACGACATATATGCAAGGCAATATAAGGTGTATGTATAGGTTGGAAATTGTGATCGTTGCTCGCTCGCTCCGCTCGCTCGAAAAAAAACCAAGTCCAACCTCACAACCGATCCGACACGTTCGCAAATTTGAAATATGTCTCCACCATATCGAATAATGAACGGAAGATGGATTGGTTTTAGGTTCGGCTATAGCTTTCGTGCGAGCGCAGCGAACGAGAGACGCGTAAAGGTGTGTCACAAACCATCGGTTTGGCACATACGGACATTGAAATATTCGCACCAGCGCGAGGAGCCGGAAGTCTCTATCCTATCGCCTTCTGACAAATGTTTACGGTTTACCAATAGTTTCACATAATTAGTACCGTTTCCTCATAGTACAATGCAACGTGTTGTCCGAAATGGCTGACAAAATTAGGTACAAGCACGAAATATATGCAAGACAATATATGGTATATGTATAGCTTGGAAATTGTGACCGTTGCTCGCTCGCTCTGCTCGCTCGTAAATATCTAGTCCAACCCCACAACCGATCCGACACGTTCGCAAATTTGAAATAAGTCGCCATCATATCGAATAATGAACGCAAGATGGATTGGTTTTAGGTTAGGCTATAGCTTTCGTGCGAGCGCCGCGAGCGAGAGACGCGTAAAGGTGTGTCACAAACCATCGGTTTGGCACATACGGACATTGAAATATTCGCACCAGCCCGAGGAGCCGGAAGTCTCTATCCTATCGCCTTCTGACAAATGTTTACGGTTTACCAATAGTTTCACATAATTAGTACCGTTTCCTCATAGTACAATGCAACGTGTTGTCCGAAATGGCTGACAAAATTAGGTACAAGCACGAAATATATGCAAGACAATATATGGTATATGTATAGCTTGGAAATTGTGACCGTTGCTCGCTCGCTCTGCTCGCTCGTAAAAATCTAGTCCAACCTCACAACCGATCCGACACGTTCGCAAATTTGAAATATGTCGCCATCATATCGAATAATGAACGGAAGATGGATTGGTTTTAGGTTAGGCTATAGCTTTCGTGCGAGCGCCGCGAGCGAGAGACGCGTAAAGGTGTGTCATAAACCAACGGTTTGGCACATACGGACATTGAAATATTCGCACCAGCCCGAGGAGCCGGAAGTATTTATCCTATTGCCTACCGACACATGTTTACAGTTTATGAATAGTTTCACATAATTAGTACCGTTTCCTCATAGTACAGTGCAACGTGATGTCCGAAATGGCTGACAAAATTAGGTACAAGCACGAAATATATGCAAGACAATATATGGTATATGTATAGCTTGGAAATTGTGACCGTTGCTCGCTCGCTCCACTCGCTCGTAAATATCTAGTCCAACCCCACAACCGATCCGACTCGTTCGCAAATTTGAAATATGTCGCCATCATATCGAATAATGAACGCAAGATGGATTGGTTTTAGGTTAGGCTATAGTTTTCGAGCGAGCGCAGCGAGCGAGTGACGCGTATAGGTGTGTCATAAACCAACGGTTTGGCACATACGGACATTGAAATATTCGCACCAGCCCGAGGAGCCGGAAGTATTTATCCTATTGCCTACCGACACATGTTTACAGTTTATGAATAGTTTCACATAATTAGTACCGTTTCCTCATAGTACAGTGCAACGTGATGTCCGAAATGGCTGACAAAATTAGGTACAAGCACGAAATATATGCAAGACAATATATGGTATATGTATAGGTTGGAAATTGTGACCGTTGCTCGCTCGCTCCACTCGCTCGTAAATATCTAGTCCAACCCCACAACCGATCCGACACGTTCGCAAATTTGAAATATGTCGCCATCATATCGAATAATGAACGCAAGATGGATTGGTTTTAGGTTAGGCTATAGTTTTCGAGCGAGCGCAGCGAGCGAGTGACGCGTATAGGTGTGTCATAAACCAACGGTTTGGCACATACGGACATTGAAATATTCGCACCAGCCCGAGGAGCCGGAAGTATTTATCCTATTGCCTACCGACACATGTTTACAGTTTATGAATAGTTTCACATAAATAGTACTATTTCCTCATTGTACAGTGCAATGTGATGTCCGAAATGGCTGAAAAAATTAGGTAATAACACGACATATATGCAAGGCAATATAAGGTGTATGTATAGGTTGGAAATTGTGATCGTTGCTCGCTCGCTCCGCTCGCTCGAAAAAAACCAAGTCCAACCTCACAACCGATCCGACACGTTCGCAAATTTGGAATATGTCTCCACCATATCGAATAATGAACGGAAGATGGATTGGTTTTAGGTTCGGCTATAGCTTTCGTGCGAGCGCAGCGAACGAGAGACGCGTAAAGGTGTGTCACAAACCATCGGTTTGGCACATACGGACATTGATATATTCGCACCAGCCCGAGGAGCCGGAAGTATTTATCCTATTGCCTACCGACACATGTTTACAGTTTATGAATAGTTTCACATAAATAGTACTATTTCCTCATAGTACAGTGCAATGTGATGTCCGAAATGGCTGACAAAATTAGGTAATAACACGAAATATATGGAAGGCAATATAAGGTACATGTATAGCTTGGAAACTGTGACCGTTGCTCGCTCGCTCCGCTCGCTCGTAAAAATCTAGTCCAACCTCACAACCGATCCCACACGTTCGCAAATTTGAAACATGTCGCCACCATATCGAATAATGAACGGAAGATGGATTGGTTTTAGGTTAGGCTATAGTTTTCGAGCGAGCGCGTCGAGCGAGAGACGCGTAAAGGTGTGTCATAAACCAACGGTTTGGCACATACGGACATTGAAATATTCGCACCAGCCCGAGGAGCCGGAAGTATTTATCCTATTGCCTACCGACACATGTTTACAGTTTATGAATAGTTTCACATAAATAGTACTATTTCCTCATTGTACAGTGCAACGTGATGTCCGAAATGGCTGACAAAATTAGGTACAAGCACGAAATATATGCAAGACAATATATGGTATATGTATAGGTTGGAAATTGTGACCGTTGCTCGCTCGCGCCGCTCGCTCGTAAATATCTAGTCCAACCCCACAACCGATCCGACACGTTCGCAAATTTGAAATATGTCGCCATCATATCGAATAATGAACGGAAGATGGATTGGTTTTAGGTTAGGCTATAGTTTTCGAGCGAGCGCAGCGAGCGAGTGACGCGTATAGGTGTGTCATAAACCAACGGTTTGGCACATACGGACATTGAAATATTCGCACCAGCCCGAGGAGCCGGAAGTATTTATCCTATTGCCTACCGACACATGTTTACAGTTTATGAATAGTTTCACATAAATAGTACTATTTCCTCATAGTACAGTGCAATGTGATGTCCGAAATGGCTGACAAAATTAGGTAATAACACGACATATATGCAAGGCAATATAAGGTGTATGTATAGGTTGGTAATTGTGATCGTTGCTCGCTCGCTCCGCTCGCTCGAAAAAATCAAGTCCAACCTCACAACCGATCCGACACGTTCGCAAATTTGAAATATGTCGCCACCATATCGAATAATGAACGGAAGATGGATTGGTTTTAGGTTCGGCTATAGCTTTCGTGCGAGCGCAGCGAACGAGAGACGCGTAAAGGTGTGTCACAAACCATCGGTTTGGCACATACGGACATTGATATATTCGCACCAGCCCGAGGAGCCGGAAGACTTTATCCTATCGCCTTCTGACAAATGTTTACGGTTTACCAATAGTTTCACATAATTAGTACCGTTTCCTCATAGTACAGTGCAACGTGATGTCCGAAATGGCTGACAAAATTAGGTACATGCACGAAATATATGCAAGACAATATATGGTATATGTATAGCTTGGAAATTGTGACCGTTGCTCGCTCGCTCCGCTCGCTCGCAAAAATCTAGTCCAACCTCACAACCGATCCGACACGTTCGCAAATTTGAAATATGTCGCCATCATATCGAATAATGAACGCAAGATGGATTGGTTTTAGGTTAGGCTATAGTTTTCGAGCGAGCGCAGCGAGCGAGGGACGCGTATAGGTTTGTCAAAAACCAGCGGTTTGGCACATACGGACATTGAAATATTCGCACCAGCCCGAGGAGCCGGAAGTGTTTATCCTATTGCCTACCGACACATGTTTACAGTTTATGAATAGTTTCACATAATTAGTACCGTTTCCTCATAGTACAGTGCAACGTGATGTCCGAAATGGCTGACAAAATTAGGTACAAGCACGAAATATATGCAAGACAATATATGGTATATGTATAGCTTGGAAATTGTGACCGTTGCTCGCTCGCTCCGCTCGCTCGTAAATATCTAGTCCAACCCCACAACCGATCCGACACGTTCGCAAATTTGAAATATGTCGCCATCATATCGAATAATGAACGCAAGATGGATTGGTTTTAGGTTAGGCTATAGTTTTCGAGCGAGCGCAGCGAGCGAGTGACGCGTATAGGTGTGTCATAAACCAACGGTTTGGCACATACGGACATTGAAATATTCGCACCAGCCCGAGGAGCCGGAAGTATTTATCCTATTGCCTACCGACACATGTTTACAGTTTATGAATAGTTTCACATAAATAGTACTATTTCCTCATAGTACAGTGCAAGGTGATGTCCGAAATGGCTGACAAAATTAGGTAATAACACGAAATATATGGAAGGCAATATAAGGTACATGTATAGCTTGGAAACTGTGACCGTTGCTCGCTCGCTCCGCTCGCTCGTAAAAATCTAGTCTAACCTCACAACCGATCCCACACGTTCGCAAATTTGAAACATGTCGCCACCATATCGAATAATGAACGGAAGATGGATTGGTTTTAGGTTAGGCTATAGTTTTCGAGCGAGCGCGTCGAGCGAGAGACGCGTAAAGGTGTGTCATAAACCTACGGTTTGGCACATACGGACATTGAAATATTCGCACCAGCCCGAGGAGCCGGAAGTCTCTATCCTATCGCCTTCTGACAAATGTTTACGGTTTACCAATAGTTTCACATAATTAGTACCGTTTCCTCATAGTACAATGCAACGTGTTGTCCGAAATGGCTGACAAAATTAGGTACAAGCACGAAATATATGCAAGACAATATATGGTATATGTATAGCTTGGAAATTGTGACCGTTGCTCGCTCGCTCCGCTCGCTCGTAAATATCTAGTGCAACCCCACAACTGATCCGACACGTTCGCAAATTTGAAATATGTCGCCATCATATCGAATAATGAACGCAAGATGGATTGGTTTTAGGTTAGGCTATAGTTTTCGAGCGAGCGCAGCGAGCGAGTGACGCGTATAGGTGTGTCATAAACCAACGGTTTGGCACATACGGACATTGAAATATTCGCACCAGCCCGAGGAGCCGGAAGTATTTATCCTATTGCCTACCGACACATGTTTACAGTTTATGAATAGTTTCACATAAATAGTACTATTTCCTCATAGTACAGTGCAATGTGATGTCCGAAATGGCTGACAAAATTAGGTAATAACACGACATATATGCAAGGCAATATAAGGTGTATGTATAGGTTGGTAATTGTGATCGTTGCTCGCTCGCTCCGCTCGCTCGAAAAAATCAAGTCCAACCTCACAACCGATCCGACACGTTCGCAAATTTGAAATATGTCGCCACCATATCGAATAATGAACGGAAGATGGATTGGTTTTAGGTTCGGCTATAGCTTTCGTGCGAGCGCAGCGAACGAGAGACGCGTAAAGGTGTGTCACAAACCATCGGTTTGGCACATACGGACATTGATATATTCGCACCAGCCCGAGGAGCCGGAAGACTTTATCCTATCGCCTGCTGACAAATGTTTACGGTTTACCAATAGTTTCACATAATTAGTACCGTTTCCTCATAGTACAGTGCAACGTGATGTCCGAAATGGCTGACAAAATTAGGTACATGCACGAAATATATGCAAGACAATATATGGTATATGTATAGCTTGGAAATTGTGACCGTTGCTCGCTCGCTCCGCTCGCTCGTAAAAATCTAGTCCAACCTCACAACCGATCCGACACGTTCGCAAATTTGAAATATGTCGCCATCATATCGAATAATGAACGCAAGATGGATTGGTTTTAGGTTAGGCTATAGTTTTCGAGCGAGCGCCGCGAGCGAGAGACGCGTAAAGGTGTGTCATAAACCAACGGTTTGGCACATACGGACATTGAAATATTCGCACCAGCCCGAGGAGCCGGAAGTATTTATCCTATTGCCTACCGACACATGTTTACAGTTTATGAATAGTTTCACATAAATAGTACTATTTCCTCATAGTACAGTGCAATGTGATGTCCGAAATGGCTGACAAAATTAGGTAATAACACGAAATATATGGAAGGCAATATAAGGTATATGTATAGCTTGGAAATTGTGACCGTTGCTCGCTCGCTCCGCTCGCTCGTAAAAATCTAGTCCGACCTCACAACCGATCCCACACGTTCGCAAATTTGAAATATGACGCCACCATATCGAATAATGAACGGAAGATGGATTGGTTTTAGGTTAGGCTATAGCTTTCGTGCAAGCGCAGCGAACGAGAGACGCGTAAAGGTGTGTCACAAACCATCGGTTTGGCACATACGGACATTGATATATTCGCACCAGCCCGAGGAGCCGGAAGTCTTTATCCTATTGCCTTCTGACAAATGTTTACGGTTTACCAATAGTTTCACATAATTTGTACCGTTTCCTCATAGTACAGTGCAACGTGATGTCCGAAATGGCTGACAAAATTAGGTACAAGCACGAAATATATGCAAGACAATATATGGTATATGTATAGCTTGGAAATTGTGACCGTTGCTCGCTCGCTCCTCTCGCTCGTAAATATCTAGTCCAACCCCACAACCGATCCGACACGTTCGCAAATTTGAAATATGTCGCCATCATATCGAATAATGAACGCAAGATGGATTGGTTTTAGGTTAGGCTATAGTTTTCGAGCGAGCGCAGCGAGTGAGTGACGCGTATAGGTGTGTCATAAACCAACGGTTTGGCACATACGGACATTGAAATATTCGCACCAGCCCGAGGAGCCGGAAGTATTTATCCTATTGCCTTCTGACAAATGTTTACGGTTTACCAACAGTTTCACATAATTAGTACCGTTTCCTCATAGTACAGTGCAATGTGATGTCCGAAATGGCAGACAAAATTAGGTAATAACACGACATATATGCAAGGCAATATAAGGTGTATGTATAGGTTGGAAATTGTGATCGTTACTCGCTCGCTCCGCTCTCTCGAAAAAATCTAGTCCAACCTCACAACCGATCCGACACGTTCGCAAATTTGAAATATGTCGCCACCATATCGAATAATGAACGGAAGATGGATTGGTTTTAGGTTAGGCTATAGCTTTCGTGCGAGCGCAGCGAACGAGAGACGCGTAAAGGTGTGTCACAAACCAACGGTTTGGCACATACGGATATTGAAATATTCGCACCAGCCCGAGGAGCCGGAAGTCTTTATCCTATTGCCTTCTGACAAATGCTTACGGTTTACCAATAGTTTCACATAATTAGTACCGTTTCCTCATAGTACAGTGCAACGTGATGTCCGAAATTGCTGACAAAATTAGGTACAAGCACGAAATATATGCAAGACAATATATGGTATATGTATAGCTTGGAAATTGTGACCGTTGCTCGCTCGCTCCGCTCGCTCGTAAAAATCTAGTCCAACCCCACAACCGATCCGACACGTTCGCAAATTTGAAATATGTCGCCATCATATCGAATAATGAACGCAAGATGGATTGGTTTTAGGTTAGGCTATAGTTTTCGAGCGAGCGCAGCGAGCGTGGGAAGCGTATAGGTGTGTCATAAACCAACGGTTTGGCTCATACGGACATTGAAATATTCGCACCAGCCCTCGGAGCCGGAAGTATTTATCCTATTGCCTGCCGACACATGTTTACAGTTTATGAATAGTTTCACATAAATAGTACTATTTCCTCATAGTACAGTGCAATGTGATGTCCGAAATGGCTGAAGAAATTAGGTAATAACAAGAAATATATGGAAGGCAATATAAGGTGTATGTATAGGTTGGAAATTGTGATCGTTGCTCGCTCGCTCCGCTCGCTCGAAAAAATCTAGTCCAACCTCACAACCGATCCGACACGTTCGCAAATTTGAAATATGTCGCCACCATATCGAATAATGAACGGAAGATGGGTTGGTTTTAGGTTAGGCTATAGTCTTCGAGCGAGCGCGTCGAGCGAGAGACGCGTAAAGGTGAGTCATAAACCAACGGTTTGGCACATGCGGACATTGAAATATTCGCACCAGCCCGAGGAGCCGGAAGTATTTATCCTATTGCCTACCGACACATGTTTACAGTTTATGAATAGTTTCACATAAATAGTACAATTTCCACATAGTACAGTGCAATGTGATGTCCGAAATGGCTGACAAAATTAGGTACTAGCACGAAATATAAGCAAGGCAATATAAGGTATATGTATAGCTTGGAAATTGTGACCGTTGCACGCTCGCTCCGCTCGCTCGTAAAAATCTGGTCCAACCTCACAACCGATCCCACACGTTCGCAAATTCGAAACATGTCGCCACCATATCGAATAATGAACGGAAGATGGATTGGTTTTAGGTTAGGCTATAGCTTTCGTGCTAGCGCAGCGAACGAGAGACGCGTAAAGGTGTGTCACAAACCATCGGTTTGGCACATACGGACATTGATATATTCGCACCAGCCCGAGGAGGCGGAAGTCTTTATCCTATTGCCTTCTGACAAATGTTTACGGTTTACCAATAGTTTCACATAATCAGTACCGTTTCCTCATAGTACAGTGCAACGTGATGTCCGAAATGGCTGTCAAAATTAGGTACAAGCACGAAATATATGCAAGACAATATATGGTATATGTATAGCTTGGAAATTGTGACCGTTGCTCGCTCGCTTCGCTCGCTCGTAAATATCTAGTCCAACACCACAACCGATCCGACACGTTCGCAAATTTGAAATATGTCGCCATCATATCGAATAATGAACGCAAGATGGATTGGTTTTAGGTTAGGCTATAGTTTTCGAGCGAGCGCAGCGAGCGAGTTACGCGTATAGATGTGTCATAAACCAACGGTTTGGCACATACGGACATTGAAATATTCGCACCAGCCCGAGGAGCCGGAAGTATTTATCCTATTGCCTTCTGACAAATGTTTACGGTTTACCCATAGTTTCACATAATTAGTATCGTTTCCTCATAGTACAGTGCAACGTGATGTCCGAAATGGCTGACAAAATTAGGTAATAACACGAAATATATGGAAGGCAATATAAGGTGTATGTATAGGTTGGAAATTGTGATCGTTGCTCGCTCGCTCCGCTCGCTCGAAAAAATCTAGTCCAACCTCGCAACCGATCCGACACGTTCGCAAATTTGAAATATGTCGCCACCATATCGAATAATGAACGGAAGATGGATTGGTTTTAGGTTAGGCTATAGTTTTCGAGCGAGCGCGTCGAGCGAGAGACGCGTAAAGGTGTGTCATAAACCAACGGTTTGGCACATACGGACATTGAAATATTCGCACCAGCCTGAGGAGCCGGAAGTATTTATCCTATTGCCTACCGACACATGTTTACAGTTTATGAATAGTTTCACATAAATAGTACTATTTCCACATAGTACAGTGCAATGTGATGTCCGAAATGGCTGACAAAATTAGGTACTAGCAAGAAATATAAGCAAGGCAATATAAGGGATATGTATAGCTTGGAAATTGTGACCGTTGCACGCTCGCTCCGCTCGCTCGTAAAAATCTGGTCCAACCTCACAACCGATCCCACACGTTCGCAAATTCGAAACATGTCGCCACCATATCGAATAATGAACGGAAGATGGATTGGTTTTAGGTTAGGCTATAGCTTTCGTGCGAGCGCAGCGAACGAGATACGCGTAAAGGTGTGTCACAAACCATCGGTTTGGCACATACGGACATTGATATATTCGCACCAGCCCGAGGAGCCGGAAGTCTTTATCCTATTGCCTTCTGACAAATGTTTACGGTTTACCAATAGTTTCACATAATTAGTACCGTTTCCTCATAGTACAGTGCAACGTGATGTCCGAAATGGCTGACAAAATTAGGTACATAACGAAATATATGCAAGACAATATATGGTATATGTATAGCTTGGAAATTGTGACCGTTGCTCGCTCGCTCCGCTCGCTCGTAAATATCTAGTCCAACCCCACAACCGATTCGACACGTTCGCAAATTTGAAATATGTCGCCATCATATCGAATAATGAACGCAAGATGGATTGGTTTTAGGTTAGGCTATAGTTTTCGAGCGAGCGCAGCGAGCGAGTGACGCGTATAGGTGAGTCATAAACCAACGGTTTGGCACATACGGACATTGAAATATTCGCACCAGCCCGAGGAGCCGGAAGTATTTATCCTATTGCCTACCGACACATGTTTACAGTTTATGAATAGTTTCACATAAATAGTACTATTTCCTCATAGTACAGTGCAATGTGATGTCCGAAATGGCTGACAAAATTAGGTAATAACACGAAATATATGGAAGGCAATATAAGGTACATGTATAGCTTGGAAACTGTGACCGTTGCTCGCTCGCTCCGCTTGCTCGAAAAAATCTAGTCCAACCTCACAACCGATCCGACACGTTCGCAAATTTGAAATATGTCGCCACCATATCGAATAATGAACGGAAGATGGATTGGTTTTAGGTTAGGCTATAGTTTTCGAGCGAGCGCGTCGAGCGAGAGACGCGTAAAGGTGTGTCATAAACCAACGGTTTGGCACATACGGACATTGAAATATTCGCACCAGCCTGAGGAGCCGGAAGTATTTATCCTATTGCCTACCGACACATGTTTACAGTTTATGAATAGTTTCACATAAATAGTACTATTTCCACATAGTACAGTGCAATGTGATGTCCGAAATGGCTGACAAAATTAGGTACTAGCAAGAAATATAAGCAAGGCAATATAAGGGATATGTATAGCTTGGAAATTGTGACCGTTGCACGCTCGCTCCGCTCGCTCGTAAAAATCTGGTCCAACCTCACAACCGATCCCACACGTTCGCAAATTCGAAACATGTCGCCACCATATCGAATAATGAACGGAAGATGGATTGGTTTTAGGTTAGGCTATAGCTTTCGTGCGAGCGCAGCGAACGAGAGACGCGTAAAGGTGTGTCACAAACCATCGGTTTGGCACATACGGACATTGATATATTCGCACCAGCCCGAGGAGCCGGAAGTCTTTATCCTATTGCCTTCTGACAAATGTTTACGGTTTACCAATAGTTTCACATAATTAGTACCGTTTCCTCATAGTACAGTGCAACGTGATGTCCGAAATGGCTGACAAAATTAGGTACAAGAACGAAATATATGCAAGACAATATATGGTATATGTATAGCTTGGAAATTGTGACCGTTGCTCGCTCGCTCCGCTCGCTCGTAAATATCTAGTCCAACCCCACAACCGATTCGACACGTTCGCAAATTTGAAATATGTCGCCATCATATCGAATAATGAACGCAAGATGGATTGGTTTTAGGTTAGACTATAGTTTTCGAGCGAGCGCAGCGAGCGAGTGACGCGTATAGGTGTGTCATAAACCAACGGTTTGGCACATACGGACATTGAAATATTCGCACCAGCCCGAGGAGCCGGAAGTATTTATCCTATTGCCTACCGACACATGTTTACAGTTTATGAATAGTTTCACATAAATAGTACTATTTCCTCATAGTACAGTGCAATGTGATGTCCGAAATGGCTGACAAAATTAGGTAATAACACGAAATATATGGAAGGCAATATAAGGTATATGTATAGCTTGGAAATTGTGACCGTTGCTCGCTCGCTCCGCTCGCTCGTAAAAATCTTGTCCAACCTCACAACCGATCCCACACGTTCGCAAATTTGAAATATGTCGCCACCATATCGAATAATGAACGGAAGATGGATTGGTTTTAGGTTAGGCTATAGCTTTCGTGCAAGCGCAGCGAACGAGCGACGCGTAAAGGTGTGTCACAAACCATCGGTTTGGCACATACGGACATTGATATATTCGCACCAGCCCGAGGAGCCGGAAGTCTTTATCCTATTGCCTTCTGACAAATGTTTACGGTTTACCAATAGTTTCACATAATTAGTACCGTTTCCTCATAGTACAGTGCAACGTGATGTCCGAAATGGCTGACAAAATTAGGTACAAGCACGAAATATATGCAAGACAATATATGGTATATGTATAGCTTGGAAATTGTGACCGTTGCTCGCTCGCTCCGCTCGCTCGTAAAAATCTGGTCCAACCCCACAACCGATCCGACACGTTCGCAAATTTGCAATATGTCGCCATCATATCGAATAATGAACGCAAGATGGATTGGTTTTAGGTTAGGCTATAGTTTTCGAGCGAGCGCAGCGAGCGAGGGACGCGTATAGGTTTGTCATAAACCAGCGGTTTGGCACATACGGACATTGAAATATTCGCACCAGCCCGAGGAGCCGGAAGTATTTATCCTATTGCCTACCGACACATGTTTACAGTTTATGAATAGTTTCACATAATTAGTACCGTTTCCTCATAGTACAGTGCAACGTGATGTCCGAAATGGCTGACAAAATTAGGTACAAGCACGAAATATATGCAAGACAATATATGGTATATGTATAGCTTGGAAATTGTGATCGTTGCTCGCTCGCTCCGCTCGCTCGTAAAAATCTAGTCCAACCCCACAACCGATCCGACACGTTCGCAAATTTGAAATAAGTCGCCATCATATCGAATAATGAACGGAAGATGGATTGGTTTTAGGTTAGGCTATAGTTTTCGAGCGAGCGCAGCGAGCGAGTGACGCGTATAGGTGTGTCATAAACCAACGGTTTGGCACATACGGACATTGAAATATTCGCACCAGCCCGAGGAGCCGGAAGAATTTATCCTATTGCCTACCGACACATGTTTACAGTTTATGAATAGCTTCACATAAATAGTAATATTTCCACATAGTACAATGCAATGTGATGTCCGAAATGGCTGACAAAATTAGGTAATAACACGACATATATGCAAGGCAATATAAGGTGTATGTATAGGTTGGAAATTGTGATCGTTGCTCGCTCGCTCCGCTCGCTCGAAAAAATCTAGTCCACCCTCACAACCGATCCGACACGTTCGCAAATTTGAAATATGTCGCCACCATATCGAATAATGAACGGAAGATGGATTGGTTTTAGGTTAGGCTATAGCTTTCGAGCGAGCACGTCGAGCGAGAGACGCGTAAAGGTGTGTCATAAACCAACGGTTTGGCACATACGGAAATTGAAATATTCGCAACAGCCCGAGGAGCCGGACGTCTCTATCCTATCGCCTTCGGAAAAATGTTTACGGTTTACCAATAGTTTCACATAATTAGTACCGTTTCCTCATAGTACAGTGCAACGTGATGTCCGAAATGGCTGACAAAATTAGGTACAAGCACGAAATATATGCAAGACAATATATGGTATATGTATAGCTTGGAAATTGTGATCGTTGCTCGCTCGCTCCGCTCGCTCGTAAAAATCTAGTCCAACCCCACAACCGATCCGACACGTTCGCAAATTTGAAATATGTCGCCATCATATCGAATAATGAACGCAAGATGGATTGGTTTTAGGTTAGGCTATAGTTTTCGAGCGAGCGCAGCGAGCGAGTTACGCGTATAGATGTGTCATAAACCAACGGTTTGGCACATACGGACATTGAAATATTGGCACCAGCCCGAGGAGCCGGAAGTATTTATCCTATTGCCTTCTGACAAATGTTTACGGTTTACCCATAGTTTCACATAATTAGTTTCGTTTCCTCATAGTACAGTGCAACGTGATGTCCGAAATGGCTGACAAAATTAGGTAATAACACGAAATATATGGAAGGCAATATAAGGTGTATGTATAGGTTGGAAATTGTGATCGTTGCTCGCTCGCTCCGCTCGCTCGAAAAAATCTAGTCCAACCTCGCAACCGATCCGACACGTTCGCAAATTTGAAATATGTCGCCACCATATCGAATAATGAACGGAAGATGGATTGGTTTTAGGTTAGGCTATAGTTTTCGAGCGAGCGCGTCGAGCGAGAGACGCGTAAAGGTGTGTCATAAACCAACGGTTTGGCACATACGGACATTGAAATATTCGCACCAGCCTGAGGAGCCGGAAGTATTTATCCTATTGCCTACCGACACATGTTTACAGTTTATGAATAGTTTCACATAAATAGTACTATTTCCACATAGTACAGTGCAATGTGATGTCCGAAATGGCTGACAAAATTAGGTACTAGCACGAAATATAAGCAAGGCAATATAAGGGATATTTATAGCTTGGAAATTGTGACCGTTGCACGCTCGCTCCGCTCGCTCGTAAAAATCTGGTCCAACCTCACAACCGATCCCACACGTTCGCAAATTCGAAACATGTCGCCACCATATCGAATAATGAACGGAAGATGGATTGGTTTTAGGTTAGGCAATAGCTTTCGTGCGAGCGCAGCGAACGAGAGACGCGTAAAGGAGTGTCACAAACCATCGGTTTGGCACATACGGACATTGATATATTCGCACCAGCCCGAGGAGCCGGAAGTCTTTATCCTATTGCCTTCTGACAAATGTTTACAGTTTATGAATAGTTTCACATAAATAGTACTATTTCCTCATAGTACAGTGCAATGTGATGTCCGAAATGGCTGACAAAATTAGGTAATAACACGAAATATATGGAAGGCAATATAAGGTACATGTATAGCTTGGAAACGGTGACCGTTGCTCGCTCGCTCCGCTTGCTCGTAAAAATCTAGTCCAACCTCACAACCGATCCCACACGTTCGCAAATTTGAAACATGTCGCCACCATATCGAATAATGAACGGAAGATGGATTCGTTTTAGGTTAGGCTATAGTTTTCGAGCGAGCGCGTCGAGCGAGAGACGCGTAAAGGTGTGTCATAAACCAACGGTTTGGCACATACGGACATTGAAATATTCGCACCAGCCCGAGGAGCCGGAAGAATTTATCCTATTGCCTACCGACACATGTTTACAGTTTATGAATAGTTTCACATAATTAGTACCGTTTCCTCATAGTACAATGCAACGTGTTGTCCGAAATGGCTGACAAAATTAGGTACAAGCACGAAATATATGCAAGACAATATATGGTATATGTATAGCTTGGAAATTGTGATCGTTGCTCGCTCGCTCCGCTCGCTCGTAAAAATCTAGTCCAACCCCACAACCGATCCGACACGTTCGCAAGTTTGAAATATGTCGCCATCATATCGAATAATGAACGCAAGATGGATTGGTTTTAGGTTAGGCTATAGTTTTCGAGCGAGCGCAGCGAGCGAGTTACGCGTATAGATGTGTCATAAACCAACGGTTTGGCACATACGGACATTGAAATATTGGCACCAGCCCGAGGAGCCGGAAGTATTTATCCTATTGCCTTCTGACAAATGTTTACGGTTTACCCATAGTTTCACATAATTAGTTTCGTTTCCTCATAGTACAGTGCAACGTGATGTCCGAAATGGCTGACAAAATTAGGTAATAACACGAAATATATGGAAGGCAATATAAGGTGTATGTATAGGTTGGAAATTGTGATCGTTGCTCGCTCGCTCCGCTCGCTCGAAAAAATCTAGTCCAACCTCGCAACCGATCCGACACGTTTGCAAATTTGAAATATGTCGCCACCATATCGAATAATGAACGGAAGATGGATTGGTTTTAGGTTAGGCTATAGTTTTCGAGCGAGTGCGTCGAGCGAGAGACGCGTAAAGGTGTGTCATAAACCAACGGTTTGGCACATACGGACATTGAAATATTCGCACCAGCCTGAGGAGCCGGAAGTATTTATCCTATTGCCTACCGACACATGTTTACAGTTTATGAATAGTTTCACATAAATAGTACTATTTCCACATAGTACAGTGCAATGTGATGTCCGAAATGGCTGACAAAATTAGGTACTAGCACGAAATATAAGCAAGGCAATATAAGGGATATGTATAGCTTGGAAATTGTGACCGTTGCACGCTCGCTCCGCTCGCTCGTAAAAATCTGGTCCAACCTCACAACCGATCCCACACGTTCGCAAATTCGAAACATGTCGCCACCATATCGAATAATCAACGGAAGATGGATTGGTTTTAGGTTAGGCAATAGCTTTCGTGCGAGCGCAGCGAAAGAGAGACGCGTAAAGGTGTGTCACAAACCATCGGTTTGGCACATACGGACATTGATATATTCGCACCAGCCCGAGGAGCCGGAAGTCTTTATCCTATTGCCTTCTGACAAATGTTTACGGTTTACCAATAGTTTCACATAATTAGTACCGTTTCCTCATAGTACAGTGCAACGTGATGTCCGAAATGGCTGACAAAGTTAGGTACAAGCACGAAATATATGCAAGACAATATATGGTATATGTATAGCTTGGAAATTGTGACCGTTGCTCGCTCGCTCCGCTCGCTCGTAAATATCTAGTCCAACCCCACAACCGATTCGACACGTTCGCAAATTTGAAATATGTCGCCATCATATCGAATAATGAACGCAAGATGGATTGGTTTTAGGTTAGGCTATAGTTTTCGAGCGAGCGTAGCGAGCGAGTGACGCGTATAGGTGTGTCATAAACCAACGGTTTGGCACATACGGACATTGAAATATTCGCACCAGCCCGAGGAGCCGGAAGTATTTATCCTATTGCCTACCGACACATGTTTACAGTTTATGAATAGTTTCACATAAATAGTACTATTTCCTCATAGTACAGTGCAATGTGATGTCCGAAATGGCTGACAAAATTAGGTAATAACACGAAATATATGGAAGGCAATATAAGGTACATGTATAGCTTGGAAACGGTGACCGTTGCTCGCTCGCTCCGCTTGCTCGTAAAAATCTAGTCCAACCTCACAACCGATCCGACACGTTCGCAAATTTGAAACATGTCGCCACCATATCGAATAATGAACGGAAGATGGATTCGTTTTAGGTTAGGCTATAGTTTTCGAGCGAGCGCGTCGAGCGAGAGACGCGTAAAGGTGTGTCATAAACCAACGGTTTGGCACATACGGACATTGAAATATTCGCACCAGCCCGAGAAGCCGAAAGTCTTTATCCTATTGCCTTCTGACAAATGTTTACGGTTTACCAACAGTTTCACATAATTAGTACCGTTTCCTCATAGTACAGTGCAATGTGATGTCCGAAATGGCAGACAAAATTAGGTAATAACACGACATATAGGCAAGGCAATATAAGGTGGATGTATAGGTTGGAAATTGTGATCGTTGCTCGCTCGCTCCGCTCGCTCGAAAAAATCTAGTCCAACCGCTCAACCGATCGGACACGTTCGCAAATTGGAAATATGTCGCCACCATATCGAATAATGAACGGAAGATGGATTGGTTTTAGGTTAGGCTATAGCTTTCGTGCGAGCGCAGCGAACGAGAGACGCGTAAAGGTGTGTCACAAACCATCGGTTTGGCACATACGGACATTGATATATTCGCACCAGCCCGAGGAGCCGGAAGAATTTATCCTATCGCCTTCTGACAAATGTTTACGGTTTACCAATAGTTTCACATAATTAGTACCGTTTCCTCATAGTACAGTGCAACGTGATGTCCGAAATGGCTGACAAAATTAGGTACAAGCACGAAATATATGCAAGACAATATATGGTATATGTATAGCTTGGAAATTGTGACCGTTGCTCGCTCGCTCCGCTCGCTCGTAAAAATCTAGTCCAACCCCACAACCGATCCAACACGTTCGCAAATTTGCAATATGTCGCCATCATATCGAATAATGAACGCAAGATGGATTGGTTTTAGGTTAGGCTATAGTTTTCGAGCGAGCGCAGCGAGCGAGGGACGCGTATAGGTTTGTCACAAACCAGCGGTTTGGCACATACGGACATTGAAATATTCGCACCAGCCCGAGGAGCCGGAAGTATTTATCCTATTGCCTACCGACACATGTTTACAGTTTATGAATAGTTTCACATAATTAGTACCGTTTCCTCATAGTACAGTGCAACGTGATGACCGAAATGGCTGACAAAATTAGGTACAAGCACGAAATATATGCAAGACAATATATGGTATATGTATAGCTTGGAAATTGTGACCGTTGCTCGCTCGCTCCGCTAGCTCGTAAATATCTAGTCCAACCCCACAACCGATCCGACACGTTCGCAAATTTGAAATATGTCGCCATCATATCGAATAATGAACGGAAGATGGATTCGTTTTAGGTTAGGCTATAGTTTTCGAGCGAGCGCGTCGAGCGAGAGACGCGTAAAGGTGTGTCATAAACCAACGGTTTGGCACATACGGACATTGAAATATTCGCACCAGCCCGAGAAGCCGAAAGTCTTTATCCTATTGCCTTCTGACAAATGTTTACGGTTTACCAACAGTTTCACATAATTAGTACCGTTTCCTCATAGTACAGTGCAATGTGATGTCCGAAATGGCAGACAAAATTAGGTAATAACACGACATATAGGCAAGGCAATATAAGGTGGATGTATAGGTTGGAAATTGTGATCGTTGCTCGCTCGCTCCGCTCGCTCGAAAAAATCTAGTCCAACCTCTCAACCGATCGGACACGTTCGCAAATTTGAAATATGTCGCCACCATATCGAATAATGAACGGAAGATGGATTGGTTTTAGGTTAGGCTATAGCTTTCGTGCGAGCGCAGCGAACGAGAGACGCGTAAAGGTGTGTCACAAACCATCGGTTTGGCACATACGGACATTGATATATTCGCACCAGCCCGAGGAGCCGGAAGAATTTATCCTATCGCCTTCTGACAAATGTTTACGGTTTACCAATAGTTTCACATAATTAGAACCGTTTCCTCATAGTACAGTGCAACGTGATGTCCGAAATGGCTGACAAAATTAGGTACATGCACGAAATATATGCAAGACAATATATGGTATATGTATAGCTTGGAAATTGTGACCGTTGCTCGCTCGCTCCGCTCGCTCGTAAAAATTTAGTCCAACCTCACAACCGATCCGACACGTTCGCTAATTTGAAATATGTCGCCATCATATCGAATAATGAACGCAAGATGGATTGGTTTTAGGTTAGGCTATAGTATTCGAGCGAGCGCCGCGAGCGAGAGACGCGTAAAGGTGTGTCATAAACCAACGGTTTGGCACATACGGACATTGAAATATTCGCACCAGCCCGAGGAGCCGGAAGTATTTATCCTATTGCCTACCGACACATGTTTACAGTTTATGAATAGTTTCACATAAATAGTACTATTTCCTCATAGTACAGTGCAATGTGATGTCCGAAATGGCTGACAAAATTAGGTAATAACACGAAATATATGGAAGGCAATATAAGGTATATGTATAGCTTGGAAATTGTGACCGTTGCTCGCTCGCTCCGCTCGCTCGTAAAAATCTTGTCCAACTTCACAACCGATCCGACACGTTCGCAAATTTGAAATATGTCGCCACCATATCGAATAATGAACGGAAGATGGATTGGTTTTAGGTTAGGCTATAGCTTTCGTGCAAGCGCAGCGAACGAGAGACGCGTAAAGGTGTGTCACAAACCATCGGTTTGGCACATACGGACATTGATATATTCGCACCAGCCCGAGGAGCCGGAAGTCTTTATCCTATTGCCTTCTGACAAATGTTTACGGTTTACCAATAGTTTCACATAATTAGTACCGTTTCCTCATAGTACAGTGCAACGTGATGTCCGAAATGGCTGACAAAATTAGGTACAAGCACGAAATATATGCAAGACAATATATGGTATATGTATAGCTTGGAAATTGTGACCGTTGCTCGCTCGCTCCGCTCGCTCGTAAAAATCTAGTCCAACCCCACAACCGATCCAACACGTTCGCAAATTTGCAATATGTCGCCATCATATCGAATAATGAACGCAAGATGGATTGGTTTTAGGTTAGGCTATAGTTTTCGAGCGAGCGCAGCGAGCGAGGGACGCGTATAGGTTTGTCACAAACCAGCGGTTTGGCACATACGGACATTGAAATATTCGCACCAGCCCGAGGAGCCGGAAGTATTTATCCTATTGCCTACCGACACATGTTTACAGTTTATGAATAGTTTCACATAATTAGTACCGTTTCCTCATAGTACAGTGCAATGTGATGACCGAAATGGCTGACAAAATTAGGTACAAGCACGAAATATATGCAAGACAATATATGGTATATGTATAGCCTGGAAATTGTGACCGTTGCTCGCTCGCTCCGCTAGCTCGTAAATATCTAGTCCAACCCCACAACCGATCCGACACGTTCGCAAATTTGAAATATGTCGCCATCATATCGAATAATGAACGCAAGATGGATTGGTTTTAGGTTAGGCTATAGTTTTCGAGCGAGCGCAGCGAGCGAGTGACGCGTATAGGTGTGTCATAAACCAACGGTTTGGCACATACGGACATTGAAATATTCGCACCAGCCCGAGGAGCCGGAAGTATTTATCCTATTGCCTACCGACACATGTTTACAGTTTATGAATAGTTTCACATAAATAGTACTATTTCCTCATTGTACAGTGCAATGTGATGTCCGAAATGGCTGAAAAAATTAGGTAATAACACGACATATATGCAAGGCAATATAAGGTGTATGTATAGGTTGGAAATTGTGATCGTTGCTCGCTCGCTCCGCTCGCTCGAAAAAATCAAGTCCAACCTCACAACCGATCCGACACGTTCGCAAATTTGAAATATGTCGCCACCATATCGAATAATGAACGGAAGATGGATTGGTTTTAGGTTCGGCTATAGCTTTCGTGCGAGCGCAGCGAACGAGAGACGCGTAAAGGTGTGTCACAAACCATCGGTTTGGCACATACGGACATTGATATATTCGCACCAGCCCGAGGAGCCGGAAGTATTTATCCTATTGCCTACCGACACATGTTTACAGTTTACCAATAGTTTCACATAATTAGTACCGTTTCCTCATAGTACAATGCAACGTGATGTCCGAAATGGCTGACAAAATTAGGTACAAGCACGAAGTATATGCAAGACAATATATGGTATATGTATAGCTTGGAAATTGTGACCGTTGCTCGCTCGCTCCGCTCGCTCGTAAAAATCTAGTCCAACCTCACAACCGATCCGACACGTTCGCAAATTTGAAATAAGTCGCCATCATATCGAATAATGAACGCAAGATGGATTGGTTTTAGGTTAGGCTATAGTTTTCGAGCGAGCGCAGCGAGCGAGGGACGCGTATAGGTTTGTCAAAAACCAGCGGTTTGGCACATACGGACATTGAAATATTCGCACCAGCCCGAGGAGCCGGAAGTATTTATCCTATTGCCTACCGACACATGTTTACAGTTTATGAATAGTTTCACATAAATAGTACTATTTCCTCATAGTACAGTGCAATGTGATGTCCGAAATGGCTGACAAAGTTAGGTAATAACACGAAATATATGGAAGGCAATATAAGGTACATGTATAGCTTGGAAACTGTGACCGTTGCTCGCTCGCTGCGCTCGCTCGTAAAAATCTAGTCCAACCTCACAACCGATCCGACACGTTCGCAAATTTGAAATATGTCGCCATCATATCGAATAATGAACGCAAGATGGATTGGTTTTAGGTTAGGCTATAGTTTTCGAGCGAGCGCAGCGAGCGAGGGACGCGTATAGGTTTGTCATAAACCAGCGGTTTGGCACATACGGACATTGAAATATTCGCACCAGCCCGAGGAGCCGGAAGTATTTATCCTACTGCCTACCGACACATGTTTACAGTTTATGAATAGTTTCACATAAATAGTACTATTTCCTCATAGTACAGTGCAATGTGATGTCCGAAATGGCTGACAAAATTAGGTAATAACACGAAATATATGGAAGGCAATATAAGGTATATGTATAGCTTGGAAATTGTGACCGTTGCTCGCTCGCTCCGCTCGCTCCTAAAAATCTAGTCCAACCTCACAACCGATCCCACACGTTCGCAAATTTGAAATATGTCGCCACCATATCGAATAATGAACGGAAGATGGATTGGTTTTAGGTTAGGCTATAGCTTTCGTGCGAGCGCAGCGAGCGAGAGACGCGTATAGGTGTGTCATAAACGAACGGTTTGGCACATACGGACATTGAAATATTCGCACCAGCCCGTGGAACCGGAAGTATTTATCCTATTGCCTACCGACACATGTTTACAGTTTATGAATAGTTTCACATAAATAGTACTATTTCCACATAGTACAATGCAATGTGATGTCCGAAATTGCTGACAAAATTAGGTAATAACACGACATATATGCAAGGCAATATAAGGTGTATGTATAGGTTGGAAATTGTGATCGTTGCTCGCTCGCTCCGCTCGCTCGAAAAAATCTAGTCCAACCTCACAACCGATCCCACGCGTTCGCAAATTCGAAACATGTCGCCACCATATCGAATAATGAACGGAAGATGGATTGGTTTATGTTAGGCTATAGCTTTCGTGCGAGCGCAGCGAGCGAGAGACGTGTAAAGGTGTGTCACAAACCAACGGTTTGGCACATACGGACATTGAAACATTCGCACCAGCACGAGGAGCCGGAAGTCTTTATCCTATTGCCTACTGACAAATGTTTACAGTTTATGAATAGTTTCACATAAATAGTACTATTTCCACATATAACAGTGCAATGTGATGTCCAAAATGGCTGACAAAAGTAGGTAATAATAAGAAATATAAGCAAGGCAATATAAGGTATATGTATAGCTTGGAAATTGTGACCGTTGCAGGCTCGCTCCGCTCGCTCGTAAAAATCTGGTCCAACCTCACAACCGATCCCACACGTTCGCAAATTCGAAACATGTCGCCACCATATCGAATAATGAACGGAAGATGGATTGGTTTATGTTAGGCTATAGCTTTCGTGCGAGCGCAGCGAGCGAGAGACGCGTAAAAGTGTGTCACAAACCAACGGTTTGGCACATACGGACATTGAAATATTCGCACCAGCCCGAGGAGCCGAAAGTCTTTATCCTATTGCCTTCTGACAAATGTTTACGGTTTACCAACAGTTTCACATAATTAGTACCGTTTCCTCATAGTACAGTGCAATGTGATATCCGAAATGGCTGACAAAGTTAGGTAATAACACGAAATATATGGAAGGCAATATAAGGTACATGTATAGCTTGGAAACTGTGACCGTTGCTCGCTCGCTGCGCTCGCTCGTAAAAATCTAGTCCAACCTCACAACCGATCCGACACGTTCGCAAATTTGAAATATGTCGCCATCATATCGAATAATGAACGCAAGATGGATTGGTTTTAGGTTAGGCTATAGTTTTCGAGCGAGCGCAGCGAGCGAGGGACGCGTATAGGTTTGTCATAAACCAGCGGTTTGGCACATACGGACATTGAAATATTCGCACCAGCCCGAGGAGCCGGAAGTATTTATCCTACTGCCTACCGACACATGTTTACAGTTTATGAATAGTTTCACATAAATAGTACTATTTCCTCATAGTACAGTGCAATGTGATGTCCGAAATGGCTGACAAAATTAGGTAATAACACGAAATATATGGAAGGCAATATAAGGTATATGTATAGCTTGGAAATTGTGACCGTTGCTCGCTCGCTCCGCTCGCTCCTAAAAATCTAGTCCAACCTCACAACCGATCCCACACGTTCGCAAATTTGAAATATGTCGCCACCATATCGAATAATGAACGGAAGATGGATTGGTTTTAGGTTAGGCTATAGCTTTCGTGCGAGCGCAGCGAGCGAGAGACGCGTATAGGTGTGTCATAAACGAACGGTTTGGCACATACGGACATTGAAATATTCGCACCAGCCCGTGGAACCGGAAGTATTTATCCTATTGCCTACCGACACATGTTTACAGTTTATGAATAGTTTCACATAAATAGTACTATTTCCACATAGTACAATGCAATGTGATGTCCGAAATTGCTGACAAAATTAGGTAATAACACGACATATATGCAAGGCAATATAAGGTGTATGTATAGGTTGGAAATTGTGATCGTTGCTCGCTCGCTCCGCTCGCTCGAAAAAATCTAGTCCAACCTCACAACCGATCCCACGCGTTCGCAAATTCGAAACATGTCGCCACCATATCGAATAATGAACGGAAGATGGATTGGTTTATGTTAGGCTATAGCTTTCGTGCGAGCGCAGCGAGCGAGAGACGTGTAAAGGTGTGTCACAAACCAACGGTTTGGCACATACGGACATTGAAACATTCGCACCAGCACGAGGAGCCGGAAGTCTTTATCCTATTGCCTACTGACAAATGTTTACAGTTTATGAATAGTTTCACATAAATAGTACTATTTCCACATATAACAGTGCAATGTGATCTCCAAAATGGCTGACAAAAGTAGGTAATAATAAGAAATATAAGCAAGGCAATATAAGGTATATGTATAGCTTGGAAATTGTGACCGTTGCAGGCTCGCTCCGCTCGCTCGTAAAAATCTGGTCCAACCTCACAACCGATCCCACACGTTCGCAAATTCGAAACATGTCGCCACCATATCGAATAATGAACGGAAGATGGATTGGTTTATGTTAGGCTATAGCTTTCGTGCGAGCGCAGCGAGCGAGAGACGCGTAAAAGTGTGTCACAAACCAACGGTTTGGCACATACGGACATTGAAATATTCGCACCAGCCCGAGGAGCCGAAAGTCTTTATCCTATTGCCTTCTGACAAATGTTTACGGTTTACCAACAGTTTCACATAATTAGTACCGTTTCCTCATAGTACAGTGCAATGTGATGTCCGAAATGGCAGACAAAATTAGGTAATAACACGACATATAGGCAAGGCAATATAAGGTGTATGTATAGGTTGGAAATTGTGATCGTTGCTCGCTCGCTCCGCTCGCTCGAAAAAATCTAGTCCAACCTCACAACCGATCCGACACGTTCGCAAATTTGAAATATGTCGCCACCATATCGAATAATGAACGGAAGATGGATTGGTTTTAGGTTAGGCTATAGCTTTCGTGCGAGCGCAGCGAACGAGAGACGCGTAAAGGTGTGTCACAAACCAACGGTTTGGCACATACGGACATTGAAATATTCGCCCGACGAACCGGAAGTATTTATCCTATTGCCTTCTGACAAATGTTTACGGTTTACCAATAGTTTCACATAATTAGTACCGTTTCCTCATAGTACAGTGCAACGTGATGTCCGAAATGGTTGACAAAATTAGGTACATGTACGAAATATATGCAAAACAATATATGGTATATGTATAGCTTGGAAATTGTGACCGTTGCTCGCTCGCTGCGCTCGCTCGTAAAAATCTAGTCCAACCTCACAACCGATCCGACACGTTCGCAAATTTGAAATATGTCGCCAACATATCGAATAATGAACGCAAGATGGATTGGTTTCAGGTTAGGCTATTGTTTTCGAGCGAGCGCAGCGAGCGAGGGACGCGTATAGGTTTGTCATAAACCAGCGGTTTGGCACATACGGACATTGAAATATTCGCACCAGCCCGAGGAGCCGGAAGTATTTATCCTACTGCCTACCGACACATGTTTACAGTTTATGAATAGTTTCACATAAATAGTACTATTTCCTCATAGTACAGTGCAATGTGATGTCCGAAATGGCTGACAAAATTAGGTAATAACACGAAATATATGGAAGGCAATATAAGGTATATGTATAGCTTGGAAATTGTGACCGTTGCTCGCTCGCTCCGCTCGCTCCTAAAAATCTAGTCCAACCTCACAACCGATCCGACACGTTCGCAAATTTGAAATATGTCGCCACCATATCGAATAATGAACGGAAGATGGATTGGTTTTAGGTTAGGCTATAGCTTTCGTGCGAGCGCAGCGAGCGAGAGACGCGTATAGGTGTGTCATAAACGAACGGTTTGGCACATACGGACATTGAAATATTCGCACCAGCCCGAGGAACCGGAAGTATTTATCCTATTGCCTACCGACACATGTTTACAGTTTATGAATAGTTTCACATAAATAGTACTATTTCCACATGGTACAATGCAATGTGATGTCCGAAATTGCTGACAAAATTAGGTAATAACACGACATATATGCAAGGCAATATAAGGTGTATGTATAGGTTGGAAATTGTGATCGTTGCTCGCTCGCTCCGCTCGCTCGAAAAAATCTAGTCCAACCTCACAACCGATCCCACGCGTTCGCAAATTCGAAACATGTCGCCACCATATCGTATAATGAACGGAAGATGGATTGGTTTATGTTAGGCTATAGCTTTCGTGCGAGCGCAGCGAGCGAGAGACATGTAAAGGTGTGTCACAAACCAACGGTTTGGCACATACGGACATTGAAACATTCGCGCCAGCACGAGGAGCCGGAAGTCTTTATCCTATTGCCTACTGACAAATGTTTACAGTTTATGAATAGTTTCACATAAATAGTACTATTTCCACATATAACAGTGCAATGTGATGTCCAAAATGGCTGACAAAAGTAGGTAATAATAAGAAATATAAGCAAGGCAATATAAGGTATATGTATAGCTTGGAAATTGTGACCGTTGCAGGCTCGCTCCGCTCGCTCGTAAAAATCTGGTCCAACCTCACAACCGATCCCACACGTTCGCAAATTCGAAACATGTCGCCACCATATCGAATAATGAACGGAAGATGGATTGGTTTATGTTAGGCTATAGCTTTCGTGCGAGCGCAGCGAGCGAGAGACGCGTAAAAGTGTGTCACAAACCAACGGTTTGGCACATACGGACATTGAAATATTCGCACCAGCCCGAGGAGCCGAAAGTCTTTATCCTATTGCCTTCTGACAAATGTTTACGGTTTACCAACAGTTTCACATAATTAGTACCGTTTCCTCATAGTACAGTGCAATGTGATGTCCGAAATGGCAGACAAAATTAGGTAATAACACGACATATAGGCAAGGCAATATAAGGTGTATGTATAGGTTGGAAATTGTGATCGTTGCTCGCTCGCTCCGCTCGCTCGAAAAAATCTAGTCCAACCTCACAACCGATCCGACACGTTCGCAAATTTGAAATATGTCGCCACCATATCGAATAATGAACGGAAGATGGATTGGTTTTAGGTTAGGCTATAGCTTTCGTGCGAGCGCAGCGAACGAGAGACGCGTAAAGGTGTGTCACAAACCAACGGTTTGGCACATACGGACATTGAAATATTCGCCCGACGAACCGGAAGTATTTATCCTATTGCCTTCTGACAAATGTTTACGGTTTACCAATAGTTTCACATAATTAGTACCGTTTCCTCATAGTACAGTGCAACGTGATGTCCGAAATGGTTGACAAAATTAGGTACATGTACGAAATATATGCAAAACAATATATGGTATATGTATAGCTTGGAAATTGTGACCGTTGCTCGCTCGCTGCGCTCGCTCGTAAAAATCTAGTCCAACCTCACAACCGATCCGACACGTTCGCAAATTTGAAATATGTCGCCAACATATCGAATAATGAACGCAAGATGGATTGGTTTCAGGTTAGGCTATTGTTTTCGAGCGAGCGCAGCGAGCGAGGGACGCGTATAGGTTTGTCATAAACCAGCGGTTTGGCACATACGGACATTGAAATATTCGCACCAGCCCGAGGAGCCGGAAGTATTTATCCTACTGCCTACCGACACATGTTTACAGTTTATGAATAGTTTCACATAAATAGTACTATTTCCTCATAGTACAGTGCAATGTGATGTCCGAAATGGCTGACAAAATTAGGTAATAACACGAAATATATGGAAGGCAATATAAGGTATATGTATAGCTTGGAAATTGTGACCGTTGCTCGCTCGCTCCGCTCGCTCCTAAAAATCTAGTCCAACCTCACAACCGATCCGACACGTTCGCAAATTTGAAATATGTCGCCACCATATCGAATAATGAACGGAAGATGGATTGGTTTTAGGTTAGGCTATAGCTTTCGTGCGAGCGCAGCGAGCGAGAGACGCGTATAGGTGTGTCATAAACGAACGGTTTGGCACATACGGACATTGAAATATTCGCACCAGCCCGAGGAACCGGAAGTATTTATCCTATTGCCTACCGACACATGTTTACAGTTTATGAATAGTTTCACATAAATAGTACTATTTCCACATGGTACAATGCAATGTGATGTCCGAAATTGCTGACAAAATTAGGTAATAACACGACATATATGCAAGGCAATATAAGGTGTATGTATAGGTTGGAAATTGTGATCGTTGCTCGCTCGCTCCGCTCGCTCGAAAAAATCTAGTCCAACCTCACAACCGATCCCACGCGTTCGCAAATTCGAAACATGTCGCCACCATATCGTATAATGAACGGAAGATGGATTGGTTTATGTTAGGCTATAGCTTTCGTGCGAGCGCAGCGAGCGAGAGACATGTAAAGGTGTGTCACAAACCAACGGTTTGGCACATACGGACATTGAAACATTCGCACCAGCACGAGGAGCCGGAAGTCTTTATCCTATTGCCTACTGACAAATGTTTACAGTTTATGAATAGTTTCACATAAATAGTACTATTTCCACATATAACAGTGCAATGTGATGTCCAAAATGGCTGACAAAAGTAGGTAATAATAAGAAATATAAGCAAGGCAATATAAGGTATATGTATAGCTTGGAAATTGTGACCGTTGCACGCTCGCTCCGCTCGCTCGTAAAAATCTGGTCCAACCTCACAACCGATCCCACACGTTCGCAAATTCGAAACATGTCGCCACCATATCGAATAATGAACGGAAGATGGATTGGTTTATGTTAGGCTATAGCTTTCGTGCGAGCGCAGCGAGCGAGAGACGCGTAAAAGTGTGTCACAAACCAACGGTTTGGCACATACGGACATTGAAATATTCGCACCAGCCCGAGGAGCCGAAAGTCTTTATCCTATTGCCTTCTGACAAATGTTTACGGTTTACCAACAGTTTCACATAATTAGTACCGTTTCCTCATAGTACAGTGCAATGTGATGTCCGAAATGGCAGACAAAATTAGGTAATAACACGACATATAGGCAAGGCAATATAAGGTGTATGTATAGGTTGGAAATTGTGATCGTTGCTCGCTTGCTCCGCTCGCTCGAAAAAATCTAGTCCAACCTCACAACCGATCCGACACGTTCGCAAATTTGAAATATGTCGCCACCATATCGAATAATGAACGGAAGATGGATTGGTTTTAGGTTAGGCTATAGCTTTCGTGCGAGCGCAGCGAACGAGAGACGCGTAAAGGTGTGTCACAAACCAACGGTTTGGCACATACGGACATTGAAATATTCGCCCGAGGAGCCGGAAGTCTTTATGCTATTGCCTTCTGACAAATGTTTACGGTTTACCAATAGTTTCACATAATTAGTACCGTTTCCTCATAGTACAGTGCAACGTGATGTCCGAAATGGCTGACAAAATTAGGTACAAGCACGAAATATATGCAAGACAATATATGGTATATGTATAGCTTGGAAATTGTGACCGTTGCTCGCTCGCTCCGCTCGCTCGTAAAAATCTAGTCCAACCTCACAACCGATCCGACACGTTCGCAAATTTGAAATATGTCGCCATCATATCGAATAATGAACGCAAGATGGATTGGTTTTAGGTTAGGCTATAGTTTTCGAGCGAGCGCCGCGAGCGAGAGACGCGTAAAGTTGTGTCATAAACCAACGGTTTGGCACATACGGACATTGAAATATTCGCCCCAGCCCGAGGAGCCGGAAGTATTTATCCTATTGCCTACCGACACATGTTTACAGTTTATGAATAGTTTCACATAAATAGTACTATTTCCTCATAGTACTGTGCAATGTGATGTCCGAAATGGCTAACAAAATTAGGTACTAGCACGAAAACTATGCAAGGCAATATATGGTATATGTACAGCTTGGAAATTGTGACCGTTGCTCGCTCGCTCCGCTCGTTCGTAAAAATCTAGTCCAACCTCACAACCGATCCCACACGTTCGCAAATTTGAAATATGTCGCCACCATATCGAATAATGAACGCAAGATGGATTGGTTTTAGGTTAGGCTATAGTTTTCGAGCGAGCGCAGCGAGCGAGCGACGCGTAAATGTGTGTCACATACCAACGGTTTGGCACATACGGACATTGAAACATTCGCACCAGCCCGAGGAGCCGGAAGTCTTTATCCTATTGCCTACTGACAAATGTTTACAGTTTATGAATAGTTTCACATAAATAGTACTATTTCCACATAGTACAGTGCAATGTGATGTCCGAAATGGCTGACAAAATTAGGTACTAACACGAAATATATGCAAGGCAATATAAGGTATATGTATAGCTTGGAAATTGTGACCGTTGCTCGCTCGCTCCGCTCGCTCGTAAAAATCTCGTCCAACCTCACAACCGATGCGACACGTTCCCAAATTTGAAATATGTCGCCACCATATCGAATAATGAACGGAAGATGGATTGGTTTTAGGTTAGGCTATAGCTTTCGTGCGAGCGCAGCGAGCGAGAGACGCGTAAATGTGTGTCACAAACAAACGGTTTGGCACATACGGATATTGAAATATTCGCACCAGCCCGAGGGGCCGGAAGTCTTTATCCTATTGCCTTCTGACAAATGTTTACGGTTTACCAATAGTTTCACATAATTAGTACCGTTTCCTCATAGTACAGAGCAATGTGATATCCGAAATCGCTGACAAAATTAGGTACTAGCACGAAATATAAGCAAGGCAATATAAGGAATATGTATAGCTTGGAAATTGTGACCGTTGCACGCTCGCTCCGCTCGCTCGTAAAAATCTGGTCCAACCTCACAACCGATCCCACACGTTCGCAAATTCGAAACATGTCGCCACCATATCGAATAATGAACAGAAGATGGATTGGTTTTAGGTTAGGCTATAGCTTTCGTGCGAGCGCAGCGAGCGAGAGACGCGTAAATGTGTGTCACAAACAAACGGTTTGGCACATACGGATATTGAAATATTCGCACCAGCCCGAGGGGCCGGAAGTCTTTATCCTATTGCCTTCTGACAAATGTTTACGGTTTACCAATAGTTTCACATAATTAGTACCGTTTCCTCATAGTACAGAGCAATGTGATGTCCGAAATCGCTGACAAAATTAGGTACTAGCACGAATACTATGCAAGGCAATATAAGGTATATGTATAGCTTGGAAATTGTGACCGATTCTCGCTCGCTCCGCTCGCTCGTAAAAATCTAGACCAACCTCACAACCGATCCCACACGTTCGCAAATTTGAAATATGTCGCCACCATATCGAATAATGTACGCAAGATGGATTGGTTTTAGGTTAGGCTATAGTCTTCGAGCGAGCGCAGCGAGCGAGCGACGCGTAAATGTTGTGTCACATACCAACGGTTTGGCACATACGGACATTGAAGCATTCGCACCAGCCCGAGGAGCCGGAAGTCTTTATCCTATTGCCTACTGACAAATGTTTACGGTTTACCAATAGTTTCACATAATTAGTACCGTTTCCTCATAGTACAGAGCAATGTGATGTCCGAAATCGCTGACAAAATTAGGTACTAGCACGAATACTATGCAAGGCAATATATGGTATATGTATAGCTTGGAAATTGTGACCGATTCTCGCTCGCTCCGCTCGCTCGTAAAAATCTAGACCAACCTCACAACCGATCCCACACGTTCGCAAATTTGAAATATGTCGCCACCATATCGAATAATGTACGCAAGATGGATTGGTTTTAGGTTAGGCTATAGTCTTCGAGCGAGCGCAGCGAGCGAGCGACGCGTAAATGTTGTGTCACATACCAACGGTTTGGCAGATACGGACATTGAAGCATTCGCACCAGCCCGAGGAGCCGGAAGTCTTTATCCTATTGCCTACAGACAAATGTTTACGGTTTACCAACAGTTTCACATAATTAGTACCGTTTCCTCATAGTACAGTGCAATGTGATGTCCGAAATCGCTGACAAAATTAGGTACTAGCACGAAATACAAGCAAGGCAATATAAGGAATATGTATAGCTTGGAAATTGTGACCGTTGCACGCTCGCTCCGCTCGCTCGTAAAAATCTGGTCCAACCTCACAACCGATCCCACACGTTCGCAAATTTGAAATAAGTCGCCATCATATCGAATAATGAACGCAAGATGGATTGGTTTTAGGTTAGGCTATAGTCTTCGAGCGAGCGCAGCGAGCGAGCGACGCGTAAATGTTGTGTCACATACCAACGGTTTGGCACATACGGACATTGAAGCATTCGCACCAGCCCGAGGAGCCGGAAGTCTTTATCCTATTGCCTACTGACAAATGTTTACGGTTTACCAACAGTTTCACATAATTAGTACCGTTTCCTCATAGTACAGTGCAATGTGATGTCCGAAATGGCAGACAAAATTAGGTACTAGCACGAATACTATGCAAGGCAATATATGGTATATGTATAGCTTGGAAATTGTGACCGATTCTCGCTCGCTCCGCTCGCTCGTAAAAATCTAGTCCAACCTCACAACCGATCCCACACGTTCGCAAATTTGAAATATGTCGCCACCATATCGAATAATGTACGCAAGATGGATTGGTTTTAGGTTAGGCTATAGTCTTCGAGCGAGCGCAGCGAGCGAGCGACGCGTAAATGTTGTGTCACATACCAACAGTTTGGCACATACGGACATTGAAGCATTCGCACCAGCCCGAGGAGCCGGAAGTCTTTATCCTATTGCCTACTGACAAATGTTTACGGTTTACCAACAGTTTCACATAATTAGTACCGTTTCCTCATAGTACAGTGCAATGTGATGTCCGAAATGGCAGACAAAATTAGGTACTAGCACGAATACAATGCAAGGCAACATATGGTATATGTATAGCTTGGAAATTGTGACCGATTCTCGCTCGCTCCGCTCGCTCGCAAAAATCTACTCCAACCTCACAACCGATCCGTCACGTTCACAAATTTGAAACATGTCGCCACCATATCGAAGAATGACGGAAGATGGATTGGTTTTAGGTTAGGCTATAGTTTTCGAGCGAGCGCGTCGAGCGAGAGACGCGTAAAGGTGTGTCATAAACCAACGGTTTGGCACATACGGACATTGAAATATTCGCACCAGCCCGAGGAGCCGGAAGTATTTATCCTATTGCCTACCGACACATGTTTACAGTTTATGAATAGTTTCACATAAATAGTACTATTTCCACATAGTACAGTGCAATGTGATGTCCGAAATGGCTGAAAAATTAGGTACTAACACGAAATATATGCAAGGCAATATAAGGTATATGTATAGCTTGGAAATTGTGACCGTTGATCGCTCGCTCCGCTCGCTCGTAAAAATCTCGTCCAACCTCACAACCGATGCGACACGTTCCCAAATTTGAAATATGTCGCCACCATATCGAATAATGAACGGAAGATGGATTGGTTTTAGGTTAGGCTATAGCTTTCGTGCGAGCGCAGCGAGCGAGAGACGCGTAAATGTGTGTCACAAACAAACGGTTTGGCACATACGGATATTGAAATATTCGCATCAGCCCGAGGGGCCGGAAGTCTTTATCCTATTGCCTTCTGACAAATGTTTACGGTTTACCAATAGTTTCACATAATTAGTACCGTTTCCTCATAGTACAGAGCAATGTGATGTCCGAAATCGCTGACAAAATTAGGTACTAGCACGAAATACAAGCAAGCCAATATAAGGAATATGTATAGCTTGGAAATTGTGACCGTTGCACGCTCGCTCCGCTCGCTCGTAAAAATCTGGTCCAACCTCACAACCGATCCCACACGTTCGCAAATTTGAAATAAGTCGCCATCATATCGAATAATGAACGCAAGATGGATTGGTTTTAGGTTAGGCTATAGTTTTCGAACGAGCGCAGCGAGCGAGTGACGCGTATAGGTGTGTCATAAACCAACGGTTTGGCACATACGGACATTGAAATATTCGCACCAGCCCGAGGAGCCGGAAGAATTTATCCTATTGCCTACCGACACATGTTTACAGTTTATGAATAGTTTCACATAAATAGTAATATTTCCACATAGTACAATGCAATGTGATGTCCGAAATGGCTGACAAAATTAAGTAATAACACGACATATATGCAAGGCAATATAAGGTGTATGTATAGGTTGGAAATTGTGATCGTTGCTCGCTCGCTCCGCTCGCTCGAAAAAATCTAGTCCAACCTCACAACCGATCCGACACGTTCGCAAATTTGAAATATGTCGCCACCATATCGAATAATGAACGGAAGATGGATTGGTTTTAGGTTAGGCTATAGCTTTCGTGCGAGCGCAGCGAGCGAGAGACGCGTAAAGGTGTGTCACAAACCAACGGTTTGTCACATACGGACATTGAAATATTCGCACCAGCCCGAGGAGCCGAAAGTCTTTATCCTATTGCCTTCTGACAAATGTTTACGGTTTACCAACAGTTTCACATAATTAGTACCGTTTCCTCATAGTACAGTGCAATGTGATGTCCGAAATGGCAGACAAAATTAGGTAATAACACGACATATAGGCAAGGCAATACAAGGTGTATGTATAGGTTGGAAATTGTGATCGTTGCTCGCTCGCTCCGCTCGCTCGAAAAAATCTAGTCCAACCTCACAGCCGATCCGACACGTTCGCAAATTTGAAATATGTCGCCACCATATCGAATAATGAACGGAAGATGGATTGGTTTTAGGTTAGGCTATAGCTTTCGTGCGAGCGCAGCGAACGAGAGACGCGTAAAGGTGTGTCACAAACCAACGGTTTGGCACATACGGACATTGAAATATTCGCCCGAGGAGCCGGAAGTCTTTATCCTATTGCCTTCTGACAAATGTTTACGGTTTACCAATAGTTTCACATAATTAGTACCGTTTCCTCATAGTACAGTGCAACGTGATGTCCGAAATGGCTGACAAAATTAGGTACGAGCACGAAATATATGCAAGACAATATATGGTATATGTATAGCTTGGAAATTGTGACCGTTGCACGCTCGCTCCGCTCGCTCGTAAAAATCTAGTCCAACCGATCCGACACGTTCGCAAATTTGAAATATGTCGCCATCATATCGAATAATGAACGCAAGATGGATTTGTTTTAGGTTAGGCTATAGTTTTCGAGCGAGCGCCGCGAGCGAGAGACGCGTAAAGGTGTGTCATAAACCAACGGTTTGGCACATACGGACATTGAAATATTCGCACCAGCCTGAGGAGCCGGAAGTATTTATCCTATTGCCTACCGACACATGTTTACAGTTTATGAATAGTTTCACATAAATAGTACTATTTCCTCATAGTACTGTGCAATGTGATGTCCGAAATGGCTGACAAAATTAGGTACTAGCACGAAAACTATGCAAGGCAATATATGGTATATGTATAGCTTGGAAATTGTGATCGTTGCTCGCTCGCTCCGCTCGCTCGTAAAAATCTCGTCCAACCTCACAACCGATGCGACACGTTCCCAAATTTGAAATATGTCGCCACCATATCGAATAATGAACGGAAGATGGATTGGTTTTAGGTTAGGCTATAGCTTTCGTGCGAGCGCAGCGAGCGAGAGACGCGTAAATGTGTGTCACAAACAAACGGTTTGGCACATACGGATATTGAAATATTCGCACCAGCCCGAGGGGCCGGAAGTCTTTATCCTATTGCCTTCTGACAAATGTTTACGGTTTACCAATAGTTTCACATAATTAGTACCGTTTCCTCATAGTACAGAGCAATGTGATATCCGAAATCGCTGACAAAATTAGGTACTAGCACGAAATATAAGCAAGGCAATATAAGGAATATGTATAGCTTGGAAATTGTGACCGTTGCACGCTCGCTCCGCTCGCTCGTAAAAATCTGGTCCAACCTCACAACCGATCCCACACGTTCGCAAATTCGAAACATGTCGCCACCATATCGAATAATGAACAGAAGATGGATTGGTTTTAGGTTAGGCTATAGCTTTCGTGCGAGCGCAGCGAGCGAGAGACGCGTAAATGTGTGTCACAAACAAACGGTTTGGCACATACGGATATTGAAATATTCGCACCAGCCCGAGGGGCCGGAAGTCTTTATCCTATTGCCTTCTGACAAATGTTTACGGTTTACCAATAGTTTCACATAATTAGTACCGTTTCCTCATAGTACAGAGCAATGTGATGTCCGAAATCGCTGACAAAATTAGGTACTAGCACGAATACTATGCAAGGCAATATAAGGTATATGTATAGCTTGGAAATTGTGACCGATTCTCGCTCGCTCCGCTCGCTCGTAAAAATCTAGACCAACCTCACAACCGATCCCACACGTTCGCAAATTTGAAATATGTCGCCACCATATCGAATAATGTACGCAAGATGGATTGGTTTTAGGTTAGGCTATAGTCTTCGAGCGAGCGCAGCGAGCGAGCGACGCGTAAATGTTGTGTCACATACCAACGGTTTGGCACATACGGACATTGAAGCATTCGCACCAGCCCGAGGAGCCGGAAGTCTTTATCCTATTGCCTACTGACAAATGTTTACGGTTTACCAATAGTTTCACATAATTAGTACCGTTTCCTCATAGTACAGAGCAATGTGATGTCCGAAATCGCTGACAAAATTAGGTACTAGCACGAATACTATGCAAGGCAATATATGGTATATGTATAGCTTGGAAATTGTGACCGATTCTCGCTCGCTCCGCTCGCTCGTAAAAATCTAGACCAACCTCACAACCGATCCCACACGTTCGCAAATTTGAAATATGTCGCCACCATATCGAATAATGTACGCAAGATGGATTGGTTTTAGGTTAGGCTATAGTCTTCGAGCGAGCGCAGCGAGCGAGCGACGCGTAAATGTTGTGTCACATACCAACGGTTTGGCAGATACGGACATTGAAGCATTCGCACCAGCCCGAGGAGCCGGAAGTCTTTATCCTATTGCCTACAGACAAATGTTTACGGTTTACCAACAGTTTCACATAATTAGTACCGTTTCCTCATAGTACAGTGCAATGTGATGTCCGAAATCGCTGACAAAATTAGGTACTAGCACGAAATACAAGCAAGGCAATATAAGGAATATGTATAGCTTGGAAATTGTGACCGTTGCACGCTCGCTCCGCTCGCTCGTAAAAATCTCGTCCAACCTCACAACCGATCCCACACGTTCGCAAATTTGAAATAAGTCGCCATCATATCGAATAATGAACGCAAGATGGATTGGTTTTAGGTTAGGCTATAGTCTTCGAGCGAGCGCAGCGAGCGAGCGACGCGTAAATGTTGTGTCACATACCAACGGTTTGGCACATACGGACATTGAAGCATTCGCACCAGCCCGAGGAGCCGGAAGTCTTTATCCTATTGCCTACTGACAAATGTTTACGGTTTACCAACAGTTTCACATAATTAGTACCGTTTCCTCATAGTACAGTGCAATGTGATGTCCGAAATGGCAGACAAAATTAGGTACTAGCACGAATACTATGCAAGGCAATATATGGTATATGTATAGCTTGGAAATTGTGACCGATTCTCGCTCGCTCCGCTCGCTCGTAAAAATCTAGTCCAACCTCACAACCGATCCCACACGTTCGCAAATTTGAAATATGTCGCCACCATATCGAATAATGTACGCAAGATGGATTGGTTTTAGGTTAGGCTATAGTCTTCGAGCGAGCGCAGCGAGCGAGCGACGCGTAAATGTTGTGTCACATACCAACAGTTTGGCACATACGGACATTGAAGCATTCGCACCAGCCCGAGGAGCCGGAAGTCTTTATCCTATTGCCTACTGACAAATGTTTACGGTTTACCAACAGTTTCACATAATTAGTACCGTTTCCTCATAGTACAGTGCAATGTGATGTCCGAAATGGCAGACAAAATTAGGTCCTAGCACGAATACAATGCAAGGCAACATATGGTATATGTATAGCTTGGAAATTGTGACCGATTCTCGCTCGCTCCGCTCGCTCGCAAAAATCTACTCCAACCTCACAACCGATCCGTCACGTTCACAAATTTGAAACATGTCGCCACCATATCGAAGAATGACGGAAGATGGATTGGTTTTAGGTTAGGCTATAGTTTTCGAGCGAGCGCGTCGAGCGAGAGACGCGTAAAGGTGTGTCATAAACCAACGGTTTGGCACATACGGACATTGAAATATTCGCACCAGCCCGAGGAGCCGGAAGTATTTATCCTATTGCCTACCGACACATGTTTACAGTTTATGAATAGTTTCACATAAATAGTACTATTTCCACATAGTACAGTGCAATGTGATGTCCGAAATGGCTGAAAAATTAGGTACTAACACGAAATATATGCAAGGCAATATAAGGTATATGTATAGCTTGGAAATTGTGACCGTTGATCGCTCGCTCCGCTCGCTCGTAAAAATCTCGTCCAACCTCACAACCGATGCGACACGTTCCCAAATTTGAAATATGTCGCCACCATATCGAATAATGAACGGAAGATGGATTGGTTTTAGGTTAGGCTATAGCTTTCGTGCGAGCGCAGCGAGCGAGAGACGCGTAAATGTGTGTCACAAACAAACGGTTTGGCACATACGGATATTGAAATATTCGCATCAGCCCGAGGGGCCGGAAGTCTTTATCCTATTGCCTTCTGACAAATGTTTACGGTTTACCAATAGTTTCACATAATTAGTACCGTTTCCTCATAGTACAGAGCAATGTGATGTCCGAAATCGCTGACAAAATTAGGTACTAGCACGAAATACAAGCAAGCCAATATAAGGAATATGTATAGCTTGGAAATTGTGACCGTTGCACGCTCGCTCCGCTCGCTCGTAAAAATCTGGTCCAACCTCACAACCGATCCCACACGTTCGCAAATTTGAAATAAGTCGCCATCATATCGAATAATGAACGCAAGATGGATTGGTTTTAGGTTAGGCTATAGTTTTCGAACGAGCGCAGCGAGCGAGTGACGCGTATAGGTGTGTCATAAACCAACGGTTTGGCACATACGGACATTGAAATATTCGCACCAGCCCGAGGAGCCGGAAGAATTTATCCTATTGCCTACCGACACATGTTTACAGTTTATGAATAGTTTCACATAAATAGTAATATTTCCACATAGTACAATGCAATGTGATGTCCGAAATGGCTGACAAAATTAAGTAATAACACGACATATATGCAAGGCAATATAAGGTGTATGTATAGGTTGGAAATTGTGATCGTTGCTCGCTCGCTCCGCTCGCTCGAAAAAATCTAGTCCAACCTCACAACCGATCCGACACGTTCGCAAATTTGAAATATGTCGCCACCATATCGAATAATGAACGGAAGATGGATTGGTTTTAGGTTAGGCTATAGCTTTCGTGCGAGCGCAGCGAGCGAGAGACGCGTAAAGGTGTGTCACAAACCAACGGTTTGTCACATACGGACATTGAAATATTCGCACCAGCCCGAGGAGCCGAAAGTCTTTATCCTATTGCCTTCTGACAAATGTTTACGGTTTACCAACAGTTTCACATAATTAGTACCGTTTCCTCATAGTACAGTGCAATGTGATGTCCGAAATGGCAGACAAAATTAGGTAATAACACGACATATAGGCAAGGCAATACAAGGTGTATGTATAGGTTGGAAATTGTGATCGTTGCTCGCTCGCTCCGCTCGCTCGAAAAAATCTAGTCCAACCTCACAGCCGATCCGACACGTTCGCAAATTTGAAATATGTCGCCACCATATCGAATAATGAACGGAAGATGGATTGGTTTTAGGTTAGGCTATAGCTTTCGTGCGAGCGCAGCGAACGAGAGACGCGTAAAGGTGTGTCACAAACCAACGGTTTGGCACATACGGACATTGAAATATTCGCCCGAGGAGCCGGAAGTCTTTATCCTATTGCCTTCTGACAAATGTTTACGGTTTACCAATAGTTTCACATAATTAGTACCGTTTCCTCATAGTACAGTGCAACGTGATGTCCGAAATGGCTGACAAAATTAGGTACGAGCACGAAATATATGCAAGACAATATATGGTATATGTATAGCTTGGAAATTGTGACCGTTGCACGCTCGCTCCGCTCGCTCGTAAAAATCTAGTCCAACCGATCCGACACGTTCGCAAATTTGAAATATGTCGCCATCATATCGAATAATGAACGCAAGATGGATTTGTTTTAGGTTAGGCTATAGTTTTCGAGCGAGCGCCGCGAGCGAGAGACGCGTAAAGGTGTGTCATAAACCAACGGTTTGGCACATACGGACATTGAAATATTCGCACCAGCCTGAGGAGCCGGAAGTATTTATCCTATTGCCTACCGACACATGTTTACAGTTTATGAATAGTTTCACATAAATAGTACTATTTCCTCATAGTACTGTGCAATGTGATGTCCGAAATGGCTGACAAAATTAGGTACTAGCACGAAAACTATGCAAGGCAATATATGGTATATGTATAGCTTGGAAATTGTGATCGTTGCTCGCTCGCTCCGCTCGCTCGTAAAAATCTAGTCCAACCTCACAACCGATCCCACACGTTCGCAAATTTGAAATATGTCGCCACCATATCGAATAATGAACGCAAGATGGATTGGTTTTAGGTTAGGCTATAGTTTTCGAGCGAGCGCAGCGAGCGAGCGACGCGTAAATGTGTGTCACATACCAACGGTTTGGCACATACGGACATTGAAACATTCGCACCAGCCCGAGGAGCCGGAAGTCTTTATCCTATTGCCTACTGACAAATGTTTACAGTTTATGAATAGTTTCACATAAATAGTACTATTTCCACATATAACAGTGCAATGTGATGTCCAAAATGGCTGACAAAAGTAGGTAATAATAAGAAATATAAGCAAGGCAATATAAGGTATATGTATAGCTTGGAAATTGTGACCGTTTCTCGCTCGCTCCGCTCGCTCGCAAAAATCTAGTCCAACCTCACAACCTATCCGTCACGTTCACAAATTTGAAATATGTCGCCACCATATCGAAGAATGACGGAAGATGGATTGGTTTTAGGTTAGTCTATAGTTTTCGAGCGAGCGCGTCGAGCGAGAGACGCGTAAAGGTGTGTCATAAACCAACTGTTTGGCACATACGGACATTGAAATATTCGCACCAGCCCGAGGAGCCGGAAGTCTTTATCCTATTGCCTTCTGACAAATGTTTACGGTTTACCCATAGTTTCACATAATTAGTACCGTTTCCTCATAGTACAGTGCAACGTGATGTCCGAAATGGCTGACAAAATTAGGTACAAGCACGAAATATATGCAAGACAATATAAGGAATATGTATAGCTTGGAAATTGTGACCGTTGCACGCTCGCTCCGCTCGCTCGTAAAAATCTGGTCCAACCTCACAACCGATCCCACACGTTCGCAAATTTCAAATAAGTCGCCATCATATCGAATAATGAACGCAAGATGGATTGGTTTTAGGTTAGGCTATAGTTTTCGAGCGAGCGCAGCGAGCGAGTGACGCGTATAGGTGTGTCATAAACCAACGGTTTGGCACATACGGACATTGAAATATTCGCACCAGCCCGAGGAGCCGGAAGAATTTATCCTATTGCCTACCGACACATGTTTACAGTTTATGAATAGTTTCACATAAATAGTAATATTTCCACATAGTACAATGCAATGTGATGTCCGAAATGGCTGACAAAATTAGGTAATAACACGACATATATGCAAGGCAATATATGGTGTATGTATAGGTTGGAAATTGTGATCGTTGCTCGCTCGCTCCGCTCGCTCAAAAAAATCTAGTCCAACCTCACAACCGATCCGACACGTTCGCAAATTTGAAATATGTCGCCACCATATCGAATAATGAACGGAAGATGGATTGGTTTTAGGTTAGGCTATAGCTTTCGTGCGAGCGCAGCGAGCGAGAGACGCGTAAAGGTGTGTCACAAACCAACGGTTTGTCACATACGGACATTGAAATATTCGCACCAGCCCGAGGAGCCGAAAGTCTTTATCCTATTGCCTTCTGACAAATATTTACGGTTTACCAACAGTTTCACATAATTAGTACCGTTTCCTCATAGTACAGTGCAATGTGATGTCTGAAATGGCTGACAAAATTAGGTAATAACACGAAATATATGGAAGGCAATATAAGGTATATGTATAGCTTGGAAATTGTGACCGTTGCTAGCTCGCTCCGCTCGCTCGTAAAAATCTAGTCCAACCTCACAACCGATCCCACACGTTCGCAAATTTGAAATATGTCGCCACCATATCGAATAATGAACGCAAGATGGATTGGTTTTAGGTTAGGCTATAGTCTTCGAGCGAGCGCAGCGAGCGAGCGACGCGTAAATGTTGTGTCACATACCAACGGTTTGGCACATACGGACATTGAAACATTCGCACCAGCCCGAGGAGCCGGAAGTCTTTATCCTATTGCCTACTGACAAATGTTTACGGTTTACCAACAGTTTCACATAATTAGTACCGTTTCCTCATAGTACAGTGCAATGTGATGTTCGAAATGGCAGACAAAATTAGGTACTAGCACGAATACTATGCAAGGCAATATATGGTATATGTATAGCTTGGAAATTGTGACCGTGTCTCGCTAGCTCCGCGCGCTTGCAAAAATCTAGTCCAACCTCACAACCGATCCGTCACGTTCACACATTTGAAACATGTCGCCACCATATCGAAGAATGACGGAAGATGGATTGGTTTTAGGTTAGGCTATAGTTTTCGAGCGAGCGCGTCGAGCGACAGACGCGTAAAGGTGTGTCATAAACCAACGGTTTGGCACATACGGACATTGAAATATTCGCACCAGCCCGAGGAGCCGGAAGTATTTATCCTATTGCCTACCGACACATGTTTACAGTTTATGAATAGTTTCACATAAATAGTACTATTTCCACATAGTACAGTACAATGTGATGTCCGAAATGGCTGACAAAATTAAGTAATAACACGAAATATATGCAGGGCTATATATGGTACATGTATAGCTTGGAAATTGTGACCGTTGCTCGCTCGCTCCGCTTGCTCGTAAAAATCCAGTCCAACCTCACATTCGATCCGACACTTTCCCAAATTTGAAACAAGTCGCCTTCATGTCGAATGACTAACGCAAGAGGGATTGGTTTTAGGTTAGGCTATAGTTTTCGAGCGAGCGCCGCGAGCGAGAGACGCGTAAAGGTGTGTCATATACCAACGGTTTGGCACATACGGACATTGAAATATTCGCACCAGCCCGAGGAGCCGGAAGTATTTATCCTATTGCCTACCGACACATGTTTACAGTTTATGAATAGTTTCACATAAATAGTAATATTTCCACATAGTACAATGCAATGTGATGTCCGAAATGGCTGACAAAATTAGGTAATAACACGACATATATGCAAGGCAATATAAGGTGTATGTATAGGTTGGAAATTGTGATCGTTGCTCGCTCGCTCCGCTCGCTCGAAAAAATCTAGTCCAACCTCACAACCGATCCGACACGTTCGCAAATTTGAAATATGTCGCCACCATATCGAATAATGAACGGAAGATGGATTGGTTTTAGGTTAGGCTATAGCTTTCGTGCGAGCGCAGCGAGCGAGAGACGCGTAAAGGTGTGTCACAAACCAACGGTTTGTCACATACGGACATTGAAATATTCGCACCAGCCCGAGGAGCCGAAAGTCTTTATCCTATTGCCTTCTGACAAATGTTTACGGTTTACCAACAGTTTCACATAATTAGTACCGTTTCCTCATAGTACAGTGCAATGTGATGTCCGAAATGGCAGACAAAATTAGGTAATAACACGACATATAGGCAAGGCAATATAAGGTGTATGTATAGGTTGGAAATTGAGATCGTTGCTCGCTCGCTCCGCTCGCTCGAAAAAATCAAGTCCAACCTCACAACCGATCCGACACGTTCGCAAATTTGAAATATGTCGCCACCATATCGAATAATGAACGGAAGATGGATTGGTTTTAGGTTAGGCTATAGCTTTCGTGCGAGCGCAGCGAACGAGAGACGCGTAAAGGTGTGTCACAAACCAACGGTTTGGCACATACGGACATTGAAATATTCGCCCGAGGAGCCGGAAGTCTTTATCCTATTGCCTTCTGACAAATGTTTACGGTTTACCAATAGTTTCACATAATTAGTACCGTTTCCTCATAGTACAGTGCAACGTGATGTCCGAAATGGCTGACAAAATTAGGTACGAGCACGAAATATATGCAAGACAATATATGGTATATGTATAGCTTGGAAATTGTGACCGTTGCACGCTCGCTCCGCTCGCTCGTAAAAATCTAGTCCAACCTCACAACCGATCCGACACGTTCGCAAATTTGAAATATGTCGCCATCATATCGAATAATGAACGCAAGATGGATTGGTTTTAGGTTAGGCTATAGTTTTCGAGCGAGCGCCGCGAGCGAGAGACGCGTAAAGGTGTGTCATAAACCAACGGTTTGGCACATACGGACATTGAAATATTCGCACCAGCCTGAGGAGCCGGAAGTACTTATCCTATTGCCTACCGACACATGTTTACAGTTTATGAATAGTTTCACATAAATAGTACTATTTCCTCATAGTACTGTGCAATGTGATGTCCGAAATGGCTGACAAAATTAGGTACTAGCACGAAAACTATGCAAGGCAATATATGGTATATGTATAGCTTGGAAATTGTGATCGTTGCTCGCTCGCTCCGCTCGCTCGTAAAAATCTAGTCCAACCTCACAACCGATCCCAAACGTTCGCAAATTTGAAATATGTCGCCACCATATCGAATAATGAACGCAAGATGGATTGGTTTTAGGTTAGGCTATAGTTTTCGAGCGAGCGCAGCGAGCGAGCGACGCGTAAATGTGTGTCACATACCAACGGTTTGGCACATACGGACATTGAAACATTCGCACCAGCCCGAGGAGCCGGAAGTCTTTATCCTACTGCCTACTGACAAATGTTTACAGTTTATGAATAGTTTCACATAAATAGTACTATTTCCACATATAACAGTGCAATGTGATGTCCAAAATGGCTGACAAAAGTAGGTAATAATAAGAAATATAAGCAAGGCAATATAAGGTATATGTATAGCTTGGAAATTGTGACCGTTGCACGCTCGCTCCGCTCGCTCGTAAAAATCTGGTCCAACCTCCCAACCGATCCCACACGTTCGCAAATTCGCAACATGTCGCCACCATATCGAATAATGAACGGAAGATGGATTGGTTTATGTTAGGCTATGGCTTTCGTGCGAGCGCAGCGAGCGAGAGACGCGTAAAGGTGTGTCACAAACCAACGGTTTGGCACATACGGACATTGAAATATTCGCACCAGCCCGAGGAGCCGAAAGTCTTTATCCTATTGCCTTCTGACAAATGTTTACGGTTTACCAACAGTTTCACATAATTAGTACCGTTTCCTCATATTACAGTGCAATGTGATGTCCGAAATGGCAGACAAAATTAGGTACTAGCACGAATACTATGCAAGGCAATATATGGTATATGTATAGCTTGGAAATTGTGACCGTTTCTCGCTCGCTCCGCTCGCTCGCAAAAATCTAGTCCAACCTCACAACCGATCCGTCACGTTCACAAATTTGAAATATGTCGCCACCATATCGAAGAATGACGGAAGATGGATTGGTTTTAGGTTAGGCTATAGTTTTCGAGCGAGCGCGTCGAGCGAGAGACGCGTAAAGGTGTGTCATAAACCAACTGTTTGGCACATACGGACATTGAAATATTCGCACCAGCCCGAGGAGCCGGAAGTCTTTATCCTATTGCCTTCTGACAAATGTTTACGGTTTACCCATAGTTTCACATAATTAGTACCGTTTCCTCATAGTACAGTGCAACGTGATGTCCGAAATGGCTGACAAAATTAGGTACAAGCACGAAATATATGCAAGACAATATAAGGAATATGTATAGCTTGGAAATTGTGACCGTTGCACGCTCGCTCCGCTCGCTCGTAAAAATCTGGTCCAACCTCACAACCGATCCCACACGTTCGCAAATTTGAAATATGTCGCCACCATATCGAATAATGAACGCAAGATGGATTGGTTTTAGGTTAGGCTATAGTCTTCGAGCGAGCGCAGCGAGCGAGCGACGCGTAAAGGTGTGTCATAAACCAACGGTTTGGCACATACGGACATTGGAATATTCGCACCAGCCCGAGGAGCCGGAAGAATTTATCCTATTGCCTACCGACACATGTTTACAGTTTATGAATAGTTTCACATAAATAGTAATATTTCCACATAGTACAATGCAATGTGATGTCCGAAATGGCTGACAAAATTAGGTAATAACACGACATATATGCAAGGCAATATATGGTGTATGTATAGGTTGGAAATTGTGATCGTTGCTCGCTCGCTCCGCTCGCTCAAAAAAATCTAGTCCAACCTCACAACCGATCCGACACGTTCGCAAATTTGAAATATGTCGCCACCATATCGAATAATGAACGGAAGATGGATTGGTTTTAGGTTAGGCTATAGCTTTCGTGCGAGCGCAGCGAGCGAGAGACGCGTAAAGGTGTGTCACAAACCAACGGTTTGTCACATACGGACATTGAAATATTCGCACCAGCCCGAGGAGCCGAAAGTCTTTATCCTATTGCCTTCTGACAAATATTTACGGTTTACCAACAGTTTCACATAATTAGTACCGTTTCCTCATAGTACAGTGCAATGTGATGTCTGAAATGGCTGACAAAATTAGGTAATAACACGAAATATATGGAAGGCAATATAAGGTATATGTATAGCTTGGAAATTGTGACCGTTGCTAGCTCGCTCCGCTCGCTCGTAAAAATCTAGTCCAACCTCACAACCGATCCCACACGTTCGCAAATTTGAAATATGTCGCCACCATATCGAATAATGAACGCAAGATGGATTGGTTTTAGGTTAGGCTATAGTCTTCGAGCGAGCGCAGCGAGCGAGCGACGCGTAAATGTTGTGTCACATACCAACGGTTTGGCACATACGGACATTGAAACATTCGCACCAGCCCGAGGAGCCGGAAGTCTTTATCCTATTGCCTACTGACAAATGTTTACGGTTTACCAACAGTTTCACATAATTAGTACCGTTTCCTCATAGTACAGTGCAATGTGATGTTCGAAATGGCAGACAAAATTAGGTACTAGCACGAATACTATGCAAGGCAATATATGGTATATGTATAGCTTGGAAATTGTGACCGTGTCTCGCTCGCTCCGCGCGCTTGCAAAAATCTAGTCCAACCTCACAACCGATCCGTCACGTTCACACATTTGAAACATGTCGCCACCATATCGAAGAATGACGGAAGATGGATTGGTTTTAGGTTAGGCTATAGTTTTCGAGCGAGCGCGTCGAGCGACAGACGCGTAAAGGTGTGTCATAAACCAACGGTTTGGCACATACGGACATTGAAATATTCGCACCAGCCCGAGGAGCCGGAAGTATTTATCCTATTGCCTACCGACATATGTTTACAGTTTATGAATAGTTTCACATAAATAGTACTATTTCCACATAGTACAGTGCAATGTGATGTCCGAAATGGCTGACAAAATTAAGTAATAACACGAAATATATGCAGGGCTATATATGGTACATGTATAGCTTGGAAATTGTGACCGTTGCTCGCTCGCTCCGCTTGCTCGTAAAAATCCAGTCCAACCTCACATTCGATCCGACACTTTCCCAAATTTGAAACAAGTCGCCTTCATGTCGAATGACTAACGCAAGAGGGATTGTTTTTAGGTTAGGCTATAGCTTTCGAGCGAGCGCAGCGAGCGAGAGACGCGTAAAGGTGTGTCACAAACCAACGGTTTGGCACATACGGACATTGAAATATTCGCACCAGCCCGAGGAGGCGAAAGTCTTTATCCTATTGCCTTCTGACAAATGTTTACGGTTTACCCATAGTTTCACATAATTAGTACCGTTTCCTCATAGTACAGTGCAACGTGATGTCCGAAATGGCTGACAAAATTAGGTACAAGCACGAAATATATGCAAGACAATATATGGTATATGTATAGCTTGGAAATTGTGACCGTTGCTCTCTCGCACCGCTCGCTCGTAAAAATCTAGTCCAACCTCACGACCGATCCGACACGTTCGCAAATTTGAAATATGTCGCCATCATATCGAATAATGACGGAAGATGGATTGGTTTTAGGTTAGGCTATAGTTTTCGAGCGAGCGCCGCGAGCGAGAGACGCGTAAAGGTGTGTCATATACCAACGGTTTGGCACATACGGACATTGAAATATTCGCACCAGCCCGAGGGGCCGGAAGTCTTTATCCTATTGCCTTCTGACAAATGTTTACGGTTTACCAATAGTTTCACATAATTAGTACCGTTTCCTCATAGTACAGAGCAATGTGATGTCCGAAATCGCTGACAAAATTAGGTACTAGCACGAAATATAAGCAAGGCAATATAAGGAATATGTATAGCTTGGAAATTGTGACCGTTGCACGCTCGCTCCGCTCGCTCGTAAAAATCTGGTCCAACCTCACAACCGATCCGACACGTTCGCAAATTTGAAATATGTCGCCATCATATCGAATAATGATCGCAAGATGGATTGGTTTTAGGTTAGGCTATAGTATTCGAGCGAGCGCAGCGAGCGAGAGACGCGTAAAGGTGTGTCATAAACCAACGGTTTGACACATACGGACATTGAAATATTCGCACCAGCCCGAGGAGCCGGAAGTATTTATCCTATTGCCTACCGACACATGTTTACAGTTTATGAATAGTTTCACATAAATAGTACTATTTCCACATAGTACAGTGCAATGTGATGTCCGAAATGGCTGACAAAATTAAGTAATAACACGAAATATATGCAGGGCTATATATGGTACATGTATAGCTTGGAAATTGTGACCGTTGCTCGCTCGCTCCGCTTGCTCGTAAAAATCCAGTCCAACCTCACATTCGATCCGACACTTTCCCAAATTTGAAACAAGTCGCCTTCATGTCGAATGACTAACGCAAGAGGGATTGTTTTTAGGTTAGGCTATAGTATTCGAGCGAGCGCAGCGAGCGAGAGACGCGTAAAGGTGTGTCATAAACCAACGGTTTGACACATACGGACATTGAAATATTCGCACCAGCCCGAGGAGCCGGAAGTATTTATCCTATTGCCTACCGACACATGTTTACAGTTTATGAATAGTTTCACATAAATAGTACTATTTCCTCATAGTACAGTGCAATGTGATGTCCGAAATGGCTGACAAAATTAGGTAATAACACGAAATATATGGAAGGCAATATAAGGTATATGTATAGCTTGGAAATTGTGACCGTTACTCGCTCGCTCCGCTCGCTCGTAAAAATCTAGTCCAACCTCACAACCGATCCCACACGTTCGCAAATTTGAAATATGTCGCCACCATATCGAATAATGAACGCAAGATGGATTGGTTTTAGGTTAGGCTATAGTCTTCGAGCGAGCGCAGCGAGCGAGCGACGCGTAAATGTTGTGTCACATACCAACGGTTTGGCACATACGGACATTGAAACATTCGCACCAGCCCGAGGAGCCGGAAGTCTTTATCCTATTGCCTACTGACAAATGTTTACGGTTTACCAACAGTTTCACATAATTAGTACCGTTTCCTCATAGAACAGTGCAATGTGATGTTCGAAATGGCAGACAAAATTAGGTACTAGCACGAATACTATGCAAGGCAATATATGGTATATGTATAGCTTGGAAATTGTGGCCGTGTCTCGCTCGCTCCGCTCGCTTGCAAAAATCTAGTCCAACCTCACAACCGATCCGACACGTTCGCAAATTTGAAATATGTCGCCACCATATCGAATAATGAACGGAAGATGGATTGGTTTTAGGTTAGGCTATAGCTTTCGTGCGAGCGCAGCGAGCGAGAGACGCGTAAAGGTGTGTCACAAACCAACGGTTTGTCACATACGGACATTGAAATATTCGCACCAGCCCGAGGAGCCGAAAGTCTTTATCCTATTGCCTTCTGACAAATATTTACGGTTTACCAACAGTTTCACATAATTAGTACCGTTTCCTCATAGTACAGTGCAATGTGATGTCTGAAATGGCTGACAAAATTAGGTAATAACACGAAATATATGGAAGGCAATATAAGGTATATGTATAGCTTGGAAATTGTGACCGTTGCTAGCTCGCTCCGCTCGCTCGTAAAAATCTAGTCCAACCTCACAACCGATCCCACACGTTCGCAAATTTGAAATATGTCGCCACCATATCGAATAATGAACGCAAGATGGATTGGTTTTAGGTTAGGCTATAGTCTTCGAGCGAGCGCAGCGAGCGAGCGACGCGTAAATGTTGTGTCACATACCAACGGTTTGGCACATACGGACATTGAAACATTCGCACCAGCCCGAGGAGCCGGAAGTCTTTATCCTATTGCCTACTGACAAATGTTTACGGTTTACCAACAGTTTCACATAATTAGTACCGTTTCCTCATAGTACAGTGCAATGTGATGTTCGAAATGGCAGACAAAATTAGGTACTAGCACGAATACTATGCAAGGCAATATATGGTATATGTATAGCTTGGAAATTGTGACCGTGTCTCGCTAGCTCCGCGCGCTTGCAAAAATCTAGTCCAACCTCACAACCGATCCGTCACGTTCACACATTTGAAACATGTCGCCACCATATCGAAGAATGACGGAAGATGGATTGGTTTTAGGTTAGGCTATAGTTTTCGAGCGAGCGCGTCGAGCGACAGACGCGTAAAGGTGTGTCATAAACCAACGGTTTGGCACATACGGACATTGAAATATTCGCACCAGCCCGAGGAGCCGGAAGTATTTATCCTATTGCCTACCGACACATGTTTACAGTTTATGAATAGTTTCACATAAATAGTACTATTTCCACATAGTACAGTACAATGTGATGTCCGAAATGGCTGACAAAATTAAGTAATAACACGAAATATATGCAGGGCTATATATGGTACATGTATAGCTTGGAAATTGTGACCGTTGCTCGCTCGCTCCGCTTGCTCGTAAAAATCCAGTCCAACCTCACATTCGATCCGACACTTTCCCAAATTTGAAACAAGTCGCCTTCATGTCGAATGACTAACGCAAGAGGGATTGGTTTTAGGTTAGGCTATAGTTTTCGAGCGAGCGCCGCGAGCGAGAGACGCGTAAAGGTGTGTCATATACCAACGGTTTGGCACATACGGACATTGAAATATTCGCACCAGCCCGAGGAGCCGGAAGTATTTATCCTATTGCCTACCGACACATGTTTACAGTTTATGAATAGTTTCACATAAATAGTAATATTTCCACATAGTACAATGCAATGTGATGTCCGAAATGGCTGACAAAATTAGGTAATAACACGACATATATGCAAGGCAATATAAGGTGTATGTATAGGTTGGAAATTGTGATCGTTGCTCGCTCGCTCCGCTCGCTCGAAAAAATCTAGTCCAACCTCACAACCGATCCGACACGTTCGCAAATTTGAAATATGTCGCCACCATATCGAATAATGAACGGAAGATGGATTGGTTTTAGGTTAGGCTATAGCTTTCGTGCGAGCGCAGCGAGCGAGAGACGCGTAAAGGTGTGTCACAAACCAACGGTTTGTCACATACGGACATTGAAATATTCGCACCAGCCCGAGGAGCCGAAAGTCTTTATCCTATTGCCTTCTGACAAATGTTTACGGTTTACCAACAGTTTCACATAATTAGTACCGTTTCCTCATAGTACAGTGCAATGTGATGTCCGAAATGGCAGACAAAATTAGGTAATAACACGACATATAGGCAAGGCAATATAAGGTGTATGTATAGGTTGGAAATTGAGATCGTTGCTCGCTCGCTCCGCTCGCTCGAAAAAATCAAGTCCAACCTCACAACCGATCCGACACGTTCGCAAATTTGAAATATGTCGCCACCATATCGAATAATGAACGGAAGATGGATTGGTTTTAGGTTAGGCTATAGCTTTCGTGCGAGCGCAGCGAACGAGAGACGCGTAAAGGTGTGTCACAAACCAACGGTTTGGCACATACGGACATTGAAATATTCGCCCGAGGAGCCGGAAGTCTTTATCCTATTGCCTTCTGACAAATGTTTACGGTTTACCAATAGTTTCACATAATTAGTACCGTTTCCTCATAGTACAGTGCAACGTGATGTCCGAAATGGCTGACAAAATTAGGTACGAGCACGAAATATATGCAAGACAATATATGGTATATGTATAGCTTGGAAATTGTGACCGTTGCACGCTCGCTCCGCTCGCTCGTAAAAATCTAGTCCAACCTCACAACCGATCCGACACGTTCGCAAATTTGAAATATGTCGCCATCATATCGAATAATGAACGCAAGATGGATTGGTTTTAGGTTAGGCTATAGTTTTCGAGCGAGCGCCGCGAGCGAGAGACGCGTAAAGGTGTGTCATAAACCAACGGTTTGGCACATACGGACATTGAAATATTCGCACCAGCCTGAGGAGCCGGAAGTACTTATCCTATTGCCTACCGACACATGTTTACAGTTTATGAATAGTTTCACATAAATAGTACTATTTCCTCATAGTACTGTGCAATGTGATGTCCGAAATGGCTGACAAAATTAGGTACTAGCACGAAAACTATGCAAGGCAATATATGGTATATGTATAGCTTGGAAATTGTGATCGTTGCTCGCTCGCTCCGCTCGCTCGTAAAAATCTAGTCCAACCTCACAACCGATCCCAAACGTTCGCAAATTTGAAATATGTCGCCACCATATCGAATAATGAACGCAAGATGGATTGGTTTTAGGTTAGGCTATAGTTTTCGAGCGAGCGCAGCGAGCGAGCGACGCGTAAATGTGTGTCACATACCAACGGTTTGGCACATACGGACATTGAAACATTCGCACCAGCCCGAGGAGCCGGAAGTCTTTATCCTACTGCCTACTGACAAATGTTTACAGTTTATGAATAGTTTCACATAAATAGTACTATTTCCACATATAACAGTGCAATGTGATGTCCAAAATGGCTGACAAAAGTAGGTAATAATAAGAAATATAAGCAAGGCAATATAAGGTATATGTATAGCTTGGAAATTGTGACCGTTGCACGCTCGCTCCGCTCGCTCGTAAAAATCTGGTCCAACCTCCCAACCGATCCCACACGTTCGCAAATTCGCAACATGTCGCCACCATATCGAATAATGAACGGAAGATGGATTGGTTTATGTTAGGCTATGGCTTTCGTGCGAGCGCAGCGAGCGAGAGACGCGTAAAGGTGTGTCACAAACCAACGGTTTGGCACATACGGACATTGAAATATTCGCACCAGCCCGAGGAGCCGAAAGTCTTTATCCTATTGCCTTCTGACAAATGTTTACGGTTTACCAACAGTTTCACATAATTAGTACCGTTTCCTCATATTACAGTGCAATGTGATGTCCGAAATGGCAGACAAAATTAGGTACTAGCACGAATACTATGCAAGGCAATATATGGTATATGTATAGCTTGGAAATTGTGACCGTTTCTCGCTCGCTCCGCTCGCTCGCAAAAATCTAGTCCAACCTCACAACCGATCCGTCACGTTCACAAATTTGAAATATGTCGCCACCATATCGAAGAATGACGGAAGATGGATTGGTTTTAGGTTAGGCTATAGTTTTCGAGCGAGCGCGTCGAGCGAGAGACGCGTAAAGGTGTGTCATAAACCAACTGTTTGGCACATACGGACATTGAAATATTCGCACCAGCCCGAGGAGCCGGAAGTCTTTATCCTATTGCCTTCTGACAAATGTTTACGGTTTACCCATAGTTTCACATAATTAGTACCGTTTCCTCATAGTACAGTGCAACGTGATGTCCGAAATGGCTGACAAAATTAGGTACAAGCACGAAATATATGCAAGACAATATAAGGAATATGTATAGCTTGGAAATTGTGACCGTTGCACGCTCGCTCCGCTCGCTCGTAAAAATCTGGTCCAACCTCACAACCGATCCCACACGTTCGCAAATTTGAAATATGTCGCCACCATATCGAATAATGAACGCAAGATGGATTGGTTTTAGGTTAGGCTATAGTCTTCGAGCGAGCGCAGCGAGCGAGCGACGCGTAAAGGTGTGTCATAAACCAACGGTTTGGCACATACGGACATTGGAATATTCGCACCAGCCCGAGGAGCCGGAAGAATTTATCCTATTGCCTACCGACACATGTTTACAGTTTATGAATAGTTTCACATAAATAGTAATATTTCCACATAGTACAATGCAATGTGATGTCCGAAATGGCTGACAAAATTAGGTAATAACACGACATATATGCAAGGCAATATATGGTGTATGTATAGGTTGGAAATTGTGATCGTTGCTCGCTCGCTCCGCTCGCTCAAAAAAATCTAGTCCAACCTCACAACCGATCCGACACGTTCGCAAATTTGAAATATGTCGCCACCATATCGAATAATGAACGGAAGATGGATTGGTTTTAGGTTAGGCTATAGCTTTCGTGCGAGCGCAGCGAGCGAGAGACGCGTAAAGGTGTGTCACAAACCAACGGTTTGTCACATACGGACATTGAAATATTCGCACCAGCCCGAGGAGCCGAAAGTCTTTATCCTATTGCCTTCTGACAAATATTTACGGTTTACCAACAGTTTCACATAATTAGTACCGTTTCCTCATAGTACAGTGCAATGTGATGTCTGAAATGGCTGACAAAATTAGGTAATAACACGAAATATATGGAAGGCAATATAAGGTATATGTATAGCTTGGAAATTGTGACCGTTGCTAGCTCGCTCCGCTCGCTCGTAAAAATCTAGTCCAACCTCACAACCGATCCCACACGTTCGCAAATTTGAAATATGTCGCCACCATATCGAATAATGAACGCAAGATGGATTGGTTTTAGGTTAGGCTATAGTCTTCGAGCGAGCGCAGCGAGCGAGCGACGCGTAAATGTTGTGTCACATACCAACGGTTTGGCACATACGGACATTGAAACATTCGCACCAGCCCGAGGAGCCGGAAGTCTTTATCCTATTGCCTACTGACAAATGTTTACGGTTTACCAACAGTTTCACATAATTAGTACCGTTTCCTCATAGTACAGTGCAATGTGATGTTCGAAATGGCAGACAAAATTAGGTACTAGCACGAATACTATGCAAGGCAATATATGGTATATGTATAGCTTGGAAATTGTGACCGTGTCTCGCTCGCTCCGCGCGCTTGCAAAAATCTAGTCCAACCTCACAACCGATCCGTCACGTTCACACATTTGAAACATGTCGCCACCATATCGAAGAATGACGGAAGATGGATTGGTTTTAGGTTAGGCTATAGTTTTCGAGCGAGCGCGTCGAGCGACAGACGCGTAAAGGTGTGTCATAAACCAACGGTTTGGCACATACGGACATTGAAATATTCGCACCAGCCCGAGGAGCCGGAAGTATTTATCCTATTGCCTACCGACACATGTTTACAGTTTATGAATAGTTTCACATAAATAGTACTATTTCCACATAGTACAGTGCAATGTGATGTCCGAAATGGCTGACAAAATTAAGTAATAACACGAAATATATGCAGGGCTATATATGGTACATGTATAGCTTGGAAATTGTGACCGTTGCTCGCTCGCTCCGCTTGCTCGTAAAAATCCAGTCCAACCTCACATTCGATCCGACACTTTCCCAAATTTGAAACAAGTCGCCTTCATGTCGAATGACTAACGCAAGAGGGATTGTTTTTAGGTTAGGCTATAGCTTTCGAGCGAGCGCAGCGAGCGAGAGACGCGTAAAGGTGTGTCACAAACCAACGGTTTGGCACATACGGACATTGAAATATTCGCACCAGCCCGAGGAGGCGAAAGTCTTTATCCTATTGCCTTCTGACAAATGTTTACGGTTTACCCATAGTTTCACATAATTAGTACCGTTTCCTCATAGTACAGTGCAACGTGATGTCCGAAATGGCTGACAAAATTAGGTACAAGCACGAAATATATGCAAGACAATATATGGTATATGTATAGCTTGGAAATTGTGACCGTTGCTCTCTCGCACCGCTCGCTCGTAAAAATCTAGTCCAACCTCACGACCGATCCGACACGTTCGCAAATTTGAAATATGTCGCCATCATATCGAATAATGACGGAAGATGGATTGGTTTTAGGTTAGGCTATAGTTTTCGAGCGAGCGCCGCGAGCGAGAGACGCGTAAAGGTGTGTCATATACCAACGGTTTGGCACATACGGACATTGAAATATTCGCACCAGCCCGAGGGGCCGGAAGTCTTTATCCTATTGCCTTCTGACAAATGTTTACGGTTTACCAATAGTTTCACATAATTAGTACCGTTTCCTCATAGTACAGAGCAATGTGATGTCCGAAATCGCTGACAAAATTAGGTACTAGCACGAAATATAAGCAAGGCAATATAAGGAATATGTATAGCTTGGAAATTGTGACCGTTGCACGCTCGCTCCGCTCGCTCGTAAAAATCTGGTCCAACCTCACAACCGATCCGACACGTTCGCAAATTTGAAATATGTCGCCATCATATCGAATAATGATCGCAAGATGGATTGGTTTTAGGTTAGGCTATAGTATTCGAGCGAGCGCAGCGAGCGAGAGACGCGTAAAGGTGTGTCATAAACCAACGGTTTGACACATACGGACATTGAAATATTCGCACCAGCCCGAGGAGCCGGAAGTATTTATCCTATTGCCTACCGACACATGTTTACAGTTTATGAATAGTTTCACATAAATAGTACTATTTCCACATAGTACAGTGCAATGTGATGTCCGAAATGGCTGACAAAATTAAGTAATAACACGAAATATATGCAGGGCTATATATGGTACATGTATAGCTTGGAAATTGTGACCGTTGCTCGCACGCTCCGCTTGCTCGTAAAAATCCAGTCCAACCTCACATTCGATCCGACACTTTCCCAAATTTGAAACAAGTCGCCTTCATGTCGAATGACTAACGCAAGAGGGATTGTTTTTAGGTTAGGCTATAGTATTCGAGCGAGCGCAGCGAGCGAGAGACGCGTAAAGGTGTGTCATAAACCAACGGGTTTGACACATACGGACATTGAAATATTCGCACCAGCCCGAGGAGCCGGAAGTATTTATCCTATTGCCTACCGACACATGTTTACAGTTTATGAATAGTTTTCACATAAATAGTACTATTTCCTCATAGTACAGTGCAATGTGATGTCCGAAATGGCTGACAAAATTAGGTAATAACACGAAATATATGGAAGGCAATATAAGGTATATGTATAGCTTGGAAATTGTGACCGTTACTCGCTCGCTCCGCTCGCTCGTAAAAATCTAGTCCAACCTCACAACCGATCCCACACGTTCGCAAATTTAAAATATGTCGCCACCATATCGAATAATGAACGCAAGATGGATTGGTTTTAGGTTAGGCTATAGTCTTCGAGCGAGCGCAGCGAGCGAGCGACGCGTAAATGTTGTGTCACATACCAACGGTTTGGCACATACGGACATTGAAACATTCGCACCAGCCCGAGGAGCCGGAAGTCTTTATCCTATTGCCTACTGACAAATGTTTACGGTTTACCAACAGTTTCACATAATTAGTACCGTTTCCTCATAGAACAGTGCAATGTGATGTTCGAAATGCAGACAAAATTAGGTACTAGCACGAATACTATGCAAGGCAATATATGGTATATGTATAGCTTGGAAATTGTGGCCGTGTCTCGCTCGCTCCGCTCGCTTGCAAAAATCTAGTCCAACCTCACAACCGATCCGTCACGTTCACACATTTGAAACATGTCGCCACCATATCGAAGAATGACGGAAGATGGATTGGTTTTAGGTTAGGCTATAGTTTTCGTGCGAGCGCAGCGAGCGAGAGACGCGTAAATGTGTGTCACAAACCAACGGTTTGGCACATACGGATATTGAAATATTTGCACCAGCCCGAGGGGCCGGAAGTCTTTATCCTATTGCCTTCTGACAAATGTTTACGGTTTACCAATAGTTTCACATAATTAGTACCGTTTCCTCATAGTACAGTGCAATGTGATGACCGAAATGGCTGACAAAATTTGGTAATAACACGAAATATATGGAAGGCAATATAAGGTATATGTATAGCTTGGAAATTGTGACCGTTGCTCGCTCGCTCCGCTCGCTCGTAAAAATCTAGTCTAACCTCACAACCGATCCGACACGTTCGCAAATTTGAAATATGTCGCCATCATATCGAATAATGAACGCAAGATGGATTGGTTTTAGGTTAGGCTATAGTTTTCGAGCGAGCGCCGCGAGCGAGAGACGCGTAAAGGTGTGTCACAAACCAACGGTTTGGCACATACGGACATTGAAATATTCGCACCAGCCCGAGGAGCCGAAAGTTTTTATCCTATTGCCTTCTGACAAATGTTTACGGTTTACCAACAGTTTCACATAATTAGTACCGTTTCCCTCATAGTACAGTGCAATGTGATGTCCGAAATGGCTGACAAAATTAGGTACTAGCACGAAAACTATGCAAGGCAATATATGGTATATGTATAGCTTGGAAATTGTGACCGTTGCTCGCTCGCTCCGCTCGCTCGTAAAAATCTAGTCCAACCTCACAACCGATCCGTCACGTTCGCAAATTTGAAATATGTCGCCACCATATCGAATAATGAACGCAAGATGGATTGGTTTTAGGTTAGGCTATAGTCCTTCGAGCGAGCGCAGCGAGCGAGCGACGCGTAAATGTGTGTCACAAACCAACGGTTTGGCACATACGGATATTGAAATATTCGCACCAGCCCGAGGGGCCGGAAGTCTTTATCCTATTGCCTTCTGACAAATGTTTACGGTTTACCAATAGTTTCACATAATTAGTACCGTTTCCTCATAGTACAGTGCAATGTGATGTCCGAAATGGCAGACAAAATTAGGTACTAGCACGAAAACTATGCAAGGCAATATATGGTATATGTATAGCTTGGAAATTGTGACCGTTGCTCGCTCGCTCCGCTCGCTCGTAAAAATCTAGTCCAACCTCACAACCGATCCGTCACGTTCGCAAATTTGAAATATGTCGCCACCATATCGAATAATGAACGGAAGATGGATTGGTTTTAGGTTAGGCTATAGCTTTCGTGCGAGCGCGGCGAGCGAGAGACGCGTCAAGGTGTGTCACAAACCAAAGGTTTGGCACACACGGACATTGAAATATTCGCACCAGCCCGAGGAGACGGAAGTCTTTATCCTGTTGCTACTGACAAATGTTTACAGTTTACCAATAGTTTCACATAAATAGTACTATTTCCACATAGTACAGTGCAATGTGATGTCCGAAATGGCTGACAAAATTTGGTAATAACACGAAATATATGGAAGGCAATATAAGGTATATGTATAGCTTGGAAATTGTGACCGTTGCTCGCTCGCTCCGCTCGCTCGTAAAAATGGAGTCCAACCTCACAACCGATCCGACACGTTCGCAAATTTGAAATATGTCGCCATTATATCGAATAATGAACGCAAGATGGATTGGTTTTAGGTTAGGCTATAGTATTCGAGCGAGCGCAGCGAGCGAGAGACGAGTAAAGGTGTGTCACAAACCAACGGTTTGGCACATACGGACATTGAAATATTCGCAACAGCCCGAGGAGCCGAAAGTCTTTATCCTATTGCCTTCTGACAAATGTTTACGGTTTACCAACAGTTTCACATAATTAGTACCGTTTCCTCATAGTACAGTGCAATGTGATGTCCGAAATGGCTGACAAAATTAGGTACTAGCACGAAAACTATGCAAGGCAATATATGGTATATGTATAGCTTGGAAATTGTGACCGTTGCTCGCTCGCTCCGCTCGCTCGTAAAAATCTAGTCCACCTCACAACCGATCCGGCACGTTCGCAAATTTGAAATATGTCGCCACCATATCGAATAATGAACGCAAGATGGATTGGTTTTAGGTTAGGCTATAGTCTTCGAGCGAGCGCAGCGAGCGAGCGACGCGTAAATGTGTGTAACATACCAACGGTTTGGCACATACGGACATTGAAATATTCGCACCAGCCCGAGGAGCCGGAAGTATTTATCCTATTGCTACTGACAAATGTTCACGGTTTACTAATAGTTTCACATAATTAGTACCGTTTCCTCATATTACAGTGCAATGTGATGTCCGAAATGGCTGACAAAATTTGGTAATAACACGAAATAAATGGAAGGCAATATAAGGTATATGTATAGCTTGGAAATTGTGACCGTTGCTCGCTCGCTCCGCTCGCTCGTAAAAAATCTAGTCCAACATCACATCCGATCCGACACGTTCCCAAATTTGAAATAAGTCGCCTCCATGTCGAATGACTAACGCAAGAGGGATTGTTTTTAGGTTAGGCTATAGCTTTCGAGCGAGCGCAGCGAGCGAGAGACGCGTAAAGGTGTGTCACAAACCAACGGTTTGGCACATACGGACATTGAAATATTCGCACCAGCCCGAGGAGCCGGTAGTCTTTATCCTATTGCCTTCTGACAAATGTTTACGGTTTACCAATAGTTTCACATAATTAGTACCGTTTCCTCATAGTACAGTGCAACGTGATGTCCGAAATGGCTGACAAAATTAGGTACTAGCACGAAAACTATGCAAGGCAATATATGGTATATGTATAGCTTGGAAATTGTGACCGTTGCTCGCTCGCTCCGCTCGCTCGTAAAAATCTAGTCCAACCTCACAACCGATCCGTCACGTTCGCAAATTTGAAATATGTCGCCACCATATCGAATAATGAACGCAAGATGGATTGGTTTTAGGTTAGGCTATAGTCTTCGAGCGAGCGCGGCGAGCGAGAGACGCGTCAAGGTGTGTCACAAACCAAAGGTTTTGGCACACACGGACATTGAAATATTCGCACCAGCCCGAGGAGACGGAAGTCTTTATCCTGTTGCTACTGACAAATGTTACAGTTTACCAATAGTTTCACATAAATAGTACTATTTCCACATAGTACAGTGCAATGTGATGTCCGAAATGGCTGACAAAATTAAGTAATAACACGAAATATATGCAGGGCTATATATGGTACATGTATAGCTTGGAAATTGTGACCGTTGCTCGCTCGCTCCGCTTGCTCGTAAAAATCCAGTCCAACCTCACATTCGATCCGACACTTTCCCAAATTTGAAACAAGTCGCCTTCATGTCGAATGACTAACGCAAGAGGGATTGTTTTTAGGTTAGGCTATAGCTTTCGAGCGAGCGCAGCGAGCGAGAGACGCGTAAAGGTGTGTCACAAACCAACGGTTTGGCACATACGGACATTGAAATATTCGCACCAGCCCGAGGAGGCGAAAGTCTTTATCCTATTGCCTTCTGACAAATGTTTACGGTTTACCCATAGTTTCACATAATTAGTACCGTTTCCTCATAGTACAGT